>NW_026655460.1:0-7017 GCF_009828535.3 Hylobates moloch
TCAGGGATCTACAACTAGAAATACCATTTGACCCAGCCATCCCATTACTGGGTATATACCCAAAGGACTATAAATCATGCTGCTATAAAGACACATGCACACATATGTTTATTGCGGCACTATTCACAATAGCAAAGAGTTGGAACCAACCCAAATGTCCAACAACGATAGACTGGATTAAGAAAATGTGGCACATATGCACCATGGAATACTATGCAGCCCTAAAAAATGATGAGTTCATGTCCTTTGTAGGGACATGGATGAAACTGGAAAATATCACTCTCAGTAAACTATCGCAAGGACAAAAAACCAAACACCGCACGTTCTCACTCATAGGCGGAAATTGAACAATGAAAACTCATGGACACAGGAAGGGGAACATCACACTCCGGGGACTGTTGTGGGGTGGGGGGAGGGGGGAGGGGCAGCATTAGGAGATATACCTAATGCTAAATGACGAGTTAATGGGTGCAGCAAAACAACATGGCACATAGATACATCTGTAACAAACCTGCACATTGTGCACATGTACCCTAAAACCTAAAGTATAATAATAAAAAATAAATAAATAAATAAAAAAGTTTAGTAAATACATAAACCAGTAACATAGTTGTTTATAATTATCATCAAGTGTTATGTTCTGTATATATAATTGTCTATGCTATACTTTTATGTTACCACATACATGTGAGTAATGCACTGCACTTCAACATTACAATGCCTACAATGTCACTAGGCAATACAAATTTTTCAGCTCCATTATAATCTTATAGGATTACCTTCCTCTATGCTGTCTATCCTTGACTGAAATGTTCTTATATCTTGCATGACTGTAGTTAGTTCTACTTGTAAAAAGAAATCTGAATATACAACACATTTTGAAATATATTATAAACACATTGTTGAAAAGATTTCCATCTTCACTAGTTACACAGTAAGTACAACACAACTATCCTTTTGAGATTCCTAGACATTGAGGTTTATCTTAAACCTCAAACTCCTACTCACAGAGTATGTATATTCACACATTTTTGGGGTGTATATTAATGAACATATATAAGAATATATTTAAAAATGACTATAGAAGAAGAAAATCACTTTATTGAGCTCTAAAATGTACTCACATTTATAAGCTACAAAATTTTACTTCCATTGGCATAAAGCACTATCACTCCATTGCTTCAAAGCAGCTCTGGCTGACAGGGTTCTCAAGAAATATTTATCAAAAAAATGTATGAAAGAAAGGGATGTTTTGTCTTGTGTTTCCTGTGATACTTAAGAACTAAACATATCACATAGTAACTGTATTTCTTTGGAGTTTTACTATTTTTTCTTAAGTTCATAAACTACAAGAACCAATATCAAAAATCATCAGTAACAGTACTCTTTAGAGATTTATTATAAATGAAAAATATAAGAATTAGAAAACTAAATTTTATTTTAGTAGATATTTTACAATGCAGATAATTACATGCACACAAAATGAGTAAATATCCTGAAATTTTGTTTTGTTCTTTATTTTTGTCAATAAAGGTCTTTTTTGCAAGTTAAGTATTCTCACTATTGAGAACCATGTTGAACACAATTCATCATTTTGATAAGTGCAGGTAAATTTAACTACCTTTTTATTAGAAAATTAATTGTTAATACTGGTATTTTAAAACACAGATGGATAGAATAACATGCAGCCATAAAAAAAAGAACAAGATCATGTCCTTTGCAGGAACATGTATGAAGCTGGAGGCCATTACCCTTAACAAACTGATGCAGGAACAAGAAACCAAACACCAGATGTTCTCACTTATAACTGAGAGCTAAATGATGAGAACACATGGACACATGGGAACAACAACAGACACTGGTGTTTATCAGAGGGTGGAGTGTGGGAAGAGGGAGAGGATCAGGAAATATAACTAATGGGTCCTAGGTTTGATACATGCATATTAATACATGTGTGAAAAAAATAAATTGTTCAACAAATCCCCATAATACAAGTTTTTCCGTGTGACTGACATGCACATGTATCCCTGAATTTAAAATAAAAGTTAAAATAACTTAAAAAAACATATTTCTAGTTTTTCTTGAATTAAGTATTATCAAAAACAATCAGTATCTAGCTTGGGTTGGAAACATCATCACATGAGTTCCTTCAAGGTCTCTTTTTCAATTTTTAGATTTATGTATGTTTACACCAATCACCATTTTATTTCTTATGTCAGGGAAAACATTTTGTCTCTTTCCCTCTAAAATACTGGATTCATTCTTCTTCCCTTCTCTCACCTCAGACTTTTGCTTCATTTATTTTCAACCTCTCACTCAATAACAGATCTTTTCCCTTCATTATGAAAACAAATTCACAATGATCTCATACACAGAAAAACAACAAACTTCCCTAAATCCCTATACTCCCAGTATTAATCCATTCTCATGCTGCTGTGAAGAAATCTCTGAGACTGAGTAATTTATAAAGGAAAGAGATTTAATTGACTCACAGCTCCACAGGACTGGGGAAGCCTCGGGAAACTTACAATCAAGGCAGAAGGGGAAGCTAACACGTTCTTCCTCACAAGGTGGCAGGAGAGAAATGTGCTGAGCAAAAGGGGTAAAAGTCCCGTATAAAACCATCAGATCTCATGAGAACTCACTCACTATCATGAGAACAGCATGAGAGTAACCATCTCTATGATTAAATTACCTCTCACTGGGTCCTACCCATGACACGTGAGGATTATGGGGATTACAATCTAAGATGAGATTTGGGTGGGAGCACAAAGCCTAACCATATTATTCCATCCCTGGCCCCTCCCAAATCTCATGTTCCTTTCACATTTTGAAACCAATCATGCCTTCCCAACAATCCCCCAGAGTCTTAATTCCAGCATTAACTCAAAAATCCAAGTCCAATGTCTCATATGAGACATAGTAAGTCTCTTCTGCCTATTAGCCTGTAATATCAAAAGAAAATTAGTTACTTCCTAGACAGAATCAGGGTACATATGTTGGGTAAATATATCCATTTCAAATGGGAGAAATTGGCCAAAACGAAGGGGATACAGGTTATAGTAAAGTCCAAAATACAACAGGGAAGTCATTAAACCCTAAGCTCCAAAATGACTGCCTTTGACTTTATGTCTCACATCTAGGACACACTGATGCAAAGTATGGGCCCCCATGGCCTTGGGTAGCTCTACCCCTGTGGTTTTGCAGAGCATAGCCCCCCTCCTGGCTGCTTTTTTAGCTGGAATTAAGTGTCTGTGGCTTTTCCAGGTGCACAATGAAAGCTGTCGGTGGGTCTACCATTCTGGTGTCTGAAGCACATTGGCCCTCTTCTCACAGCTCCACTAGGCAGTGCCCCAGTGTGTGGGGGCTCTGACCCCACATTTCCTTTCCACACTGCTCAGCAAAGTTTCTTCATGAAGGCTAACCCCTGCACCAGACTTCTGCCTGGACATCCAGGTGTTTCCAAACATCCTCTGAAACCTAGGCTGAGGTTCTCAAACCTCAATTCTTGTCTTTTGCACACACACAGGACCAACATCACATGGCAGCTGCCAAGGTTTAGGGCTTGCACCCTCTGAAGCAATGGCCCAAGCTATATTTTGGCCCCTTTTAGCCATTACTGGAGTCACTGAGATGCAAGGCACTAAGTCCCTAGGCTGCACCCAGCAGGGGGCCCTGGGCATGGCCCAGGAATTAATTTTTTTGTCCTAGTACTCCAGCCCTGTGATGGGAGGGGCTGCTATGAAGGTCTCTGACATGCCTTGGAGACATTTTTCCCATTGTCTTGCTGATTAACATTTGGCACTCCATTACTTATGCAAGTTTCTGCTGCCAGCTTGAATTTTTGTTTTTTATTGTATCATCAGGCTGCAAATTTTCTAATCTTTTATGCTTGCTTCCTCTTGAAAGCTTTGCAATTTACAAATTTATTCTGCCAGACACTCTAAATCATCCCTCTCAAGTTCAAAGTTCCACAAATCTCTAGGGCAGGGAAAAGTGCTGCCAATGTCTTTGCTAAAGCATAGCAAGAGTCACCTTCATTCCAGTTCCCAAAAAGTTCTCCATCTCCATCTGAGACGACCTCAGCCTGGACTTCGTAGCCCATACCACTATCAGCATTTTGGTCAAAGCCATTCAACAAGTCTCTAAGAAATTCCAAATTTCCCACATCTTTCTCTCTTCTTCTGAGCCCTCCAAACTGTTCCAACCTTGGCCTGTTACTCAGTTCCAAAGTCGCTTCCAAATTTTCAGGTTTCTTTATAGTAGTACCCCACTCTGTGCAGTACCAATTAACCGTGTTAGTCCATTCTCATGCTGCTATGAAGAAATGCTCAAGACTGAGTAATTTATAAAGGAAAGAGGTTTAATTGACTCATGGTTCTGCATGGTTGGGGAGGTCTCAGGAAACTTACAATCGTGGTGGAAAGGAAAACAAGCACATCCTTCTTCACAAGGTGGCAGGAGAGAGAAGTGCCAAGAGAAAGGGGGAAAAGCCTCTTATAAAACCATCAGATTTCGGCCGGGCGCGGTGGCTCATGCTTGTAATCCCAGCACTTTGGGAGGCCGAGGCGGGCAGATCACGAGGTCAGGAGATCGAGACCACGGTGAAACCCCGTCTCTACTAAAAAATACAAAAAATTAGCCAGGCGTGGTGGCGGGCGCCTGTAGTCCCAGCTACTTGGAGAGGCTGAGGCAGGAGAATGGCGTGAACCCGGGAGGCGAAGCTTGCAGTGAGCCGAGATTGTGCCACTGCACTCCAGCCTGGGCGACAGAGAGAGACTCCATCTCAAAACAAACAAACAAACAAAAAAAAACCATCAGATCTCATGAGAACTCACTCACTATCATGAGAACAGGATGAGGATAACTACCCCCATGATTAAATTACCTTCCACCAGGTCCTTCCCATGACACATGGGGATTATGAGAACTACAATTCAAGATGAGATTTGGGTGGGGACACAGCCAAACAATATCACCCCCTCAAGCTGCAATGCTGTCTTTCAATTCTCTTCACTACAAAATTCTTAAAAGAATAATATATTTATGCTTCTAAAACCCTATTGTCCAAATTATTCTGTAAACCTTTCCCATGACACTTTAAAATGTACTATGTCACTCAGGGGAGTCACTGACTAAAATACCCAACAGTCTTTTCGTCTTAGTGCTCTTTGTCATTTGACTTATTTTCATTTGTCTCTTCCCTGGCTGTTGTAATTCTGCATATGTGCTTAGCTCTCCTCTTTCTCCTTTATTAACTACTCCTCAGTTTCATGCAACTTTATATTCTGCTTTTCTGGTTCATATTCCTCTTTGTATAAATGCACGTTGTTGCCCGGAATTTTTTTCTTAACTCTCATTTTGACACATACCAGAGATAATAAGCTGACAATCTCTATACCAAACTTGATTTACAGATATGGCTTGTATGGTCAGCATTCAAATTGAGCATGCATTTTCTAGTTTACCACAGGCCTCATCAACTCTTACTGGATTGTAACTGATCCCTTTTGAATATTAATTTTTACCAGAAGTCTTCAGTATTTTGTCGTTTATAGTTTTGTCTTGTGTACTCTCTTGAGTTCTATGTTCATATTTTCTATGGTGCGTTACTCATTTTCATTTACGTACCCTATCTATATAGTAGCTAAAAGTATGTTTGTAAACATCAGATTAGCTTCTCCCCTCTGACACTCAATCTTCTACATTTTTTATTCATGTGAATGATGCCAATATCTTTTCACTATCTATCTTTCCATCGACTTAGGCTTGAAATATCAGTGTCATCTTTGACTTCTTACAGGCCACACAAAACCAATTTGTTTTTAAGTCCTGTTTCTTTCAAGCTCCATAATATATTTTTGCCTTGATCTCCCCTTTCAGTTCCAGAGCAAGCATCCTAAATTAGGCTCTCACTGCCTCTTCTTGGGACCACTGCAATTGCTTCCCTGTAAACTAAATTGTGTTACAAGAAAAGCATTTAAAGTAACATCAAAAGTTTAACCTGAAATAAAGAAAATTGGATGGTCCTGAGAGCAAATTTCCAATAACTTAAAGGCTGTAATGGAGAAAAGGGATTAGAGTATCCTGCATGGTCTTCAGGAAAGCCAGGACCCCAGTGGGTAGAAGACGTACATAGGCAATTTTTGAGTCAATATAAATAAGCTTTTTCTAATATTTATCTCAGAAAGTAAATGCTATGTTACTTCAGACATTTGAACCCAGGCTGAAACACAAGTTATGTATGTTACAGAAGAGATTACATAACTATGAAGGTTCTTTCTTACCACAGAAGTCTATGATTTTAAGATCTACACATCTGTAAGACTGTCAGATTGCTAAGCCTGTAAGGATTTTAGAATTATTTGTGTGTGTGTGTGTGTGTGTTGTAAAAGGCCTTTTGTTCAAGTAAGTAATAAACGTACCTCACTACTGAGAACCATGTTGAATACAATTCAACATGCAAGTGAATATAGAGGCCAAGAAATCTTCAATTTCTTTCAAGATTCAGATGTGTTGATACCTCCTTCCAAAGAAGGAGCATAGTTAAGTGATTTTTCCTGACCTGAAAGTAGAAATTGCCCAAATAACATAATGACAAAATATTATTTCTATATTAATGGTCTTATTTAGATTTTCAAAGTGTTTTCATTGTTGTTACTTCATTTAATAATCGGAAAAAAACCTGAAAACTGGGTTGATGTTATTCTTATTTTACTGATTAGAAAACTAAAATTCAGCAGCGTTATTTCTTATTAAAGGTCTATTATCAAGATACATCATTAAAACCATTTTTTGACTCCTAAATCACTGTACTTTCCACTAAAACATGTTGCTTTCCAGTACTGGACAGTTTCTGGTATTAAAATTAACATGAACTCAATGATACAGGTTGAGTGATGATAGTGGAGTAAGTTTGAATAATTTAGAAATGAACATACTTGATGAGATATATTTGATTTATTGATGTTTAATACCATCAAAGTTTCATTATGACTAAGGTAAAATTTGTCACAC
>NW_026655461.1:0-7016 GCF_009828535.3 Hylobates moloch
TAACAGAGTCCACAATCCCTCATTTCACTGCTTCTTTTCTCTCCTTATCACTTACCTATAAAACTGGATGGAGAGCCACAGAGATGAGGACATTTGCTAAGAAATTCTTTCTTTTCTAAGTGGTATGTGAAAATAAAGTAAATTCATGTTGAGTCATATTAATCTATTGCCTTGGCTGTTTAAGAATCACCAAGAATTCTCACAACCTTAGCAACAGTTGCAGAATAGAAATACAACAAAACAAAGGTGAGAAAATTAACCAAGTGTCTGCTTTTTAAACAATCTATTGATATAATTCACCACATTAAGATATTAAGCCCGAAAACCCATATGCTCATCTTACGGAAAGCATTTAAAATCCACACCTATTCATCATAAAAACTCTTAACAAAGAGCAAGGAGTTTTCTTAAACTGATAAAAGGCATCTACCAAAACTCTACAACAAGCATTCTAATGGTAAAATATTATAAGGTTTTTCTTAAAAATTAGGAATCATGCCTTTTATCTCCACTTCTATTCAGTGTTGTACTAGAGTCCCAGGCAACACAGCAAGACAAAAAGGAAGGGGAAAGGGGCTCTATAAGCATTGAAATTAAAGAAGCAGAATGTATTAAAAGTACATTAAGTACCATAAAAGTAAGGGCAAAATCTGCAATTACTTTTGCACCAAACTAATAGTATATGCAGATGTAATGATTACTTGCAAAGAGAAAAATCCCCCCAAATATCTATACTAAAATTATCAAAACTACCAAGGGAGCTGAATAGAAAATCAACACCAAAAATCATTTTTATTTCTATATCTCAGCAAAAAAGATTTTAGAGGTGGCATGTTAAAAGTTATCATTTACTAACAAAAAGGCAAATTTGTTAGAAGAAAACATAATTTAAAAATGCGCAGCCAGGCACGGTGGCTCATGCCTGTAATCCCAGCACTTTGGGAGGCTGACGCGGGTGGATCATGAGGTCAGGAGTTCGAGACCAGCCTGACCAACATGGTGAAACCCCGTCTCTACTAAAAATACAAAAAATTAGCTGGGTGTGGTGGTGTGCACCTGTAATCCCAGCTACTCAGGAGGCTGAGGCAGGAAAATCACTTAAACCAGGGAGGTGGAGGTTGCAGTGAGCTGAGATGGCGCCACTGCACTCCAGCCTGGGCAAAAGAGCGAGACTCCATCTCAAAAAAAAAAAAAAAGTGCAATGTCTTTATGGATAAAATTATAAAACTTTTGGAAAGGCATTAAAGAATAGACAAATAGACTACGTGCAGTGGCTCACATCTGTAATCCCAGCACTTTGGGAGGCCAAGGCAGGTGGATCATGAGGTCAGGAGTTCAAGACCAGCCTGACCAACATGGTGAAACCCCGTGTCTACTAAAAAATACAAAAATTAGCCAGGCATGATGGTGTGCACCTGTAATCCCAGCTACTCAGGAGGCTGAGTCAGGAGAATCGCTTGAACCTGGGAGGCAGAGGTTGCAGTGAGCCAAGATCGTGCCATTGCACTCCTGCCTGGATGACCGAGTCTCCAAAAAAAAAAAAAAGACTTGACAAATAGACAAATTCACTGTATTTACTAATAATGACACTCAGAATCATGAGTATATCTGTTCTTTCCAAATTATTAATCTATTGATCCAATATAATTCTAATGAAAATTTCATTTTTTTCATGAAACATAACAAGCTGATTTTTTTAAATTATGTGAAAAAGCAAAGGATCAAGGCAAGAGGCTTGTAAAAAAAAGAATTGGGCAGGGCAGAGGGGAAGCAAGAGTTTGCTCTCTAAGATATTAGGATGTAATATGAAGCTACCATCACTAAGATGAGTAGTATTGGCTCAAGGGTAGACAAATATATCAATAGAACATAATACAGAACTAAGAAATAGAGCACATTATATTAGCAAGGGTAATCCTTGATTATGCTACAATCACTAATAAAACCTGAAATAGCTTTACTTAATACAATAAAGGGTTAATTCTGTCTTAGTCCGTTTGGGCAGTTATAACAAAAAATACCTTAAATGGTGTAGCTTATAAACAACAGAAATTTATTGCTCACGGTTCTGGAGGCTGGGAAGTTCAGGACAAAGCACCAGCTAATTCTTGTGTTTGGCGAGGGACTGTCTTCCTCATAGACAGCACCTTCCTGCTATATATTCACATGGTGGAAGGGGGAGGGGATCTCTTTTTTAAGGTCACTAATCCCATTCATGAAGCCTCTCCCCTTAAGACCTAATCACCTCCCAAAACCCTCACCTCCTAATACCTTGGAGGTTAGGATTTCAACATAGGAATTTTGGGGGGACACAAACATTCAGATCAGAGCAATTTCTCACTCATAATACTAATTGATGAAGGTCATAGAACTCTCCCTGGTGCTCTCCTCCAACTTGGAGACCTTGGCTGCTTCCATTATGCAACTCCACATTTGGGGCTCCTTGCTTCTGGCCGCAGGATGAGAGGGGGCACATGCACATGCAGACACACCTACTCTTAGGCGCCTATAACACTCCCACACATTCCCACTGGTGAAGCTCAGGCACCGGGTCTCAACGCAACCACACGGAAGGCTGGGTAATGAAGTTTTTTTGTCTGCGCAGGAAGAGGCAATGGTGTTGATGAACCAGCATTTTATCTGCCAAACAGTATGGAAACTTGATATATGACAAAATTGACATAGTGGATCCCTGGGAAAAATATCGATGAGATAAAAAATCATAATAAACAATGCTAAAAGAAAAAAAAAGAAGTCTATTTCTTCTTCACACTGCACACAACCAAATAATTTTCAACTGATTTTAAAATTTAAATAAGAAGGACAGAAGAAGTATATGAGAATATCTTTATATCCCAGATATCTAGAAAGACATCTTAAACTACACAAACCTGGAAGGAAATGATTAAAAAAAAAAAAAAGGCACATCATCAAGAAAGAGAAAAGACAAATTACAAACTACTAGAAGATATTTGCAATACATATAACTGACAAGAAATTAGTATTTAGAATATATAAAGAAATTATACAAATTAACTATTATAAAAATACAAGTAAATTAGAAAAAAATGGGCAGGTGATCTGAATAAACATATAAGCAAAAATATGAATGGCCAATAATCAAATATAAACAACTGTACTTCATTAATAAGTCAGAAAATGAAAATCAAAATCACGAGAAGATTTCATTTCATAAAAATTTGATTGGAAAAGTTGAAAAGTCAGACAGCATCAGGTATTGGCAAGGAGGAAGAACAATAGGAAATCTTTTCCACTGCTACTGACAATATAAATTGATACAAAAAACTTGAGGACTGATATGACACTATCCTGTGAAATTAAAACTGTGCATATCCCACGAAATGGCAATTCCACCTGTAAGAAAATGCTTTCACGTGTGAAGTATGGCTAGCTACTTCAACACAGATGATAATCTTGAGAATACAATACTGAGTAAAAGAAAAACAAGATTCAGAAGAATATATATAGTATACCATTTTTATAAAGTTGAATCAGGCAAATCTAAGGGTATTGTTTCAGAATTCACACATACATGTGTTTAAAAATCCATGCTATAAAGAAAAACAAGGGAATGAGCAAAAGTCAAAATTTAAGGTAGAGGATACTTCTGGCGATGTGGCAAGGGGGTAGGGCAGAGAGGAGCACACAACGATCTTCAGGATGTCAAGGAAGCTGCACTTTTTAAGTGGGGTGATGGGTTCACAGGCATTCATTTCATTGTATAATTAACTAGGATCAGCATAAATATTCCCTTATGCATCAAATATTTAGTTTTTAAAATTAAAACACACATGCACGCACAAGAAAAAGGAAAGAAGTAAATACTCTGTAAACTGACCCCCAGTCAAGAGAGCTGTTGATTTTGCAATTGCTTAAGGGCATAAAGACTGGGAGTATATGTTGTCTTTTTACACTGAGTCTGTAGTGAGATCCTCTGTCCTAATAACATTTTAAATTTCGTTTCCCTTTTGCAATTACCTAAAAGCTCCTCACAGTATAATGTATTCCATCTTTTTCTTTATTTAATATCAAAATCCGCTTTTATTTTTTTCCCCAGCGGCCAGGTTCTAGCTGCTCTTCCTAGAACCTCTAGGCAAGTTCAAGCTCTACAGAATCTTACTACAACGTATGAGGTAATTTCTCCCTAATTTATGTTTATATTGGTTTCACTTTGTATAAGCACTGGGTGTTGAGTTTACTTCTGTATATTGTCTGGCTTATATGTATCTGGTATGAACTCTTCTTCTCATAGCCTTCTCTCCTTTCTCATAATCACATGATTTTGTTGGTTCCCCAAATCAGAACTTCTTCACTTGTGCTATTGGCTTTCCAGCCAATTTCATAATAGTACCTTTGGATTTAAAGTGTGCACTTACAAAGAGGCTACAATAACAGAAATTAAAATATTTATAAATAAAACCTTACTCATTAAACAATGGTTCTTAACCAAGGATGCACCAAAAACACAGGGTACATTTATTAAAATTCTCACCCAGGGACCCATCTCGACATAATGTCTAAGATGTAGAATATTGAAAAGAATTACCAAACATTAATGCCAGTGGCGGCCCTTCTAGAACGGCTGCTGCCATGGGAAAGGCACGGCCAGCTGCAGTCGGGTAGGCACAGCTGGGGCTATGTGCTCCTCTGAGCCAGCGGAAGCCAGGAAGAGGTGAAAGTCCCGCCCCCTTCTGTGATGGCAGGGTGGGAGCCTCATGCTCCCCAGGCGCAGCTGCAGCTGCTCAGCTGCAGCTACAGACCTGGACATCCCTGTGCTCTTGGGGGCCAGGAGCACGCAGGAGCCCTGCTCTCCTGGGCGCAGCTGCAGCTGCCCAGCTGGGGTTGCAGACCCAGGCATTTCTGCACTCTCAGTGTTCTGAGAAGGCCCCCCATTCCCCTACAGGCTCAGAAGTGCCTGCTCCTGCTCTCAGGCCTCTCTGAGTTCCTGGTGCTCACTCCAATCTTGGAGCAAAATTGAGGCTGAACCTAGGCGCGGTCGCAACCTGGCTGGCTGTGCGCATGCTCAGGGCAGCACTGACATGCTAGCCCCTTGCTGCCTTAGCCCCCTCTGGACTTTGGGTACTGACGAGCACAGGTGGGAAGCCAACGGGGTTGCTGAGGGCATCTCGGCACTGGCCTGCAGGCCCCCTCAGCTGGAAAAGCCTGGGTGCCATAAATAGCCGTAGGAGGCAGACAGGCTCCTAGGCAGAAAAGGGCGGGTCCCTGGTGAAGCCCCACCTTCAAGCCCAGGAAGGCTGCCAGTCCTGTGGACCGCAATGGGAGCCGATGGTGCTTTTTCCGCACCCGCCCATGCCACCCATAAACCAGTCAGCAAGCACTTCCTCCCATCTGAAGCCCATAAAAACCCCCAGATTCAGCCAGACTCTCTGGAGAAACATCAGGAGGACCAGCTGTAGAGAGGAGCCACCCACTCCAGGGTCTCCTCTCTGCTGAGAACTAACACTCATCAGGACACCCTGGCTGCAGAGAGGAGCTGCCCGCTGCAAGTCTCCTCTGAGCTGTTCTATCACTCAGTAAAGCTTTTCACCTTGCTCACCCTCTGCTTGTCCACATACTTCATTGTTCCTGGGCGCTGGGCAAGAACTCGGAACCTGCCAAATGGTGGAGTTGAAAGAGCTCTAACACGAACAGGGCTGAAACACGCCCCTTGCTTGCCACGTTGTGGGTGACAAGAAGGAGAGAAGAACTGCAGCCTTTTGGGGAGCTCAGACCTAAGAGCTCCCCGAGGCAGGACTATGACACCCTCTTTAGGGCTCTGTGGTTCCTGACGTCTCTAAACCTCTAGGTGCCACCACCTTCCCCGGTGCCAGCCATGGAAGCTGCTTGCGGGACACCTGGTCCAGCCACAGCCTTGCAGAGAGCTGGAAGATGCCCACCCTGCCGCAGACAGCATGCCTCGCTGTGTGCAGTAGCTGGACCCCACATCTGCTTGCTCACACACCCCTCACCGCTCAGCTCGCCCTTGGCAGGAATGGGACCCAAGCCAGTAGCACGAGTTGAGCGCAGCCTGCCAGGCCGAGCGGGCTCAGTGGGCCTGAGCAAAACTTAGGCAAAGGCGCCAATGACCACAGAGGTTTCTGCTGGTGAAGCGACCCCAGGGATCCCGTAACAATATCATGGTAGAAATTGATGGCTCCCTGTTTGTTAGTGTTTTCCAAGAAGCAGAGGTCAAGACCAGACTGGAGGAGCAAACGATGAGGCGAATGCTGTTGGAGGATAGAGGCGGGAGCTGAAGAAGGCAGGGAGCATCATCAGACCATGTCGTAGCTCTGACACCTCTGCAGAAAGGATTTTGTGAGAAAGAATCTCAGACGGTAGGGCAGTTCCAAGAAAGGCTGAGCTAGGTCAATCTCAGTGGTGAGTCCTTAAGCCAGTCACCTGTTATGGGAACACCATATCTGGCAAGAATGGGCCTGCATTAACACTTCCACAGGGCTCAGTTACTGGCTGGCTGCAGCCACTGAGAACACCAGCCAACTGTGCTTCTCTCAACTGAAGAGCTGAGTGGTGCACATTCACGACCACCACGTCATGGTAAACAGGAAATACTACAAGAGGAAGCATCTGAGATTTAGAATTCTAGTTCTTGTTCTGTCACTTCTAGGTGTATGCTTTTAGATGTTAGGTACAAATCTTAATTTCCTCACCTGAACAATGCAAATAATAACATCTGCCTAGTCTATATCAAAACATTCTAATTATCAAAGGAAATGAGTGTGAAAGTGCTTTGAAAAAGTACATTAAGGCCGGGCGTGGTGGCTCACGCCTGTAATCCCAGCACTTTGGGAGGCCAAGGCGGGCAGATCACGAGATCAGGATCCTGGCTAACACCGTGAAACCCCATCTCCACTAAAAATACAAAAAATTAGCCAGGCGTGCTGGCTGGCGCCTGTAGTCCTAGCTACTCGGGAGGCTGAGGCGGGAGTGCACTGCACTCCAGCCTGGGAGACAGCCAGACTCCATCTCTAAATAAA
>NW_026655462.1:0-7016 GCF_009828535.3 Hylobates moloch
TTATCATATGTTCTTACTTATTTGTGGGAGCTAAAAATCAAAAAGATTGAACTCATGTGCATAGAGAGTGAAAAAAGGGTTATCAGGCACTGGAAAGGGTAGTAGGGGTGGGATGTAGGGAAGTGGGGTGGTTAATGGGTACAAAAATTACAGTCAGAAAGAATAAATAAGACCTAGTATTTGTTAGCACAACATGGTGACTATAGTCAATACTATAGTCAATAGTAATTTAATTGTACTTTTTTTTCTTTTTTTTTTTTTTTTTTGAGACTGAGTCTCGCTCTGTCACCCAGGTTGGAGTGCAGTGGTGTGATCTCGGCTCACTGCAACCTCTGCTTTCCAGGTTCACGCCATTCTCCTGCCTCAGCCTTCCGAGTAGCTGGGACTACAGGTGCCCGCCACCATGCCCAGCTAATTTTTTTGTATTTTTAGTAGAGACGGGATTTCACTGTGTTAGCCAGGCTGGTCTCAATCTCCTGACCTCGTGATCCGCCTGCCTCAGCCTCCCAAAGTGACGGGATTACAGGCGTGAGCCACCGTGCCTGGCCTAATTGTACATTTTAAAATAACTAAAATAATATAATTTGATGGTTTGTAACACAAAAGATAAATGCTTGAGAAGATGGACACCCCATTTTCTATGATATGATTATTATGCATTGCATGTCTACACCAAAATATCTCATGTACTCCATAAATATATACACCTACCATGTACCCACAAAAATTAGAAATTAAAAAGAAAAAATATGTAAGTCTTAATCCCCAAGGGGACAGTATTAGGAGGTGAGCGCCTTTTGGAGGTAATGAGGTCATGACAGTGGAGCTTCATGAATGGGATCAGTGCCCTTATAAAAGGGATCCCAGAGAGCTCCCTTGCCCCTTCCACTATGTGAGGACACAGTGAGAAGGCGCTGTCTATGAATCACGAAGCGGGTCCCAACAGACACCGAATCTGTGAGCACTTTGATCTTGAACTTCCAGCCTTCTGATGTGTGTGTATATAAAATCTTGCTCAGTTACATAACAAAAACCTGTAAGTAATTTGCTGAACTAAGAGAGAGAAAGAGAGAGAGAGGATTGATAGATATACACATACATACATACATAGATACATAGATACATGGAGATGATAGATACATATAGATATCGATACCGAGCGATATATATATAGATATATACATATATACCTACATACACAGACAGATACATAGAGATGATAGATATAGATTAGATAAGAGATCAATAGATTAGATAAAGAGAGGTAGATAGATTAAATAGATACTTCACATGTAGAGACACTACTCATCAGGAAGGCATAGTGAGACATTTAGTCAATTGTGTGAGTACATGATCATCAGAAAAATCACTCAATTAACAAGATTCAGGGTTCTGAGGAAGGTGATTAGAGAAGCTGTGAATTCTCTGTTTTGGGAAATTACTAAGTTTGAAAACACAAGAGCACTCCTTGAAAGTACGCAATGCTCAGCCCGTGGGTGTGCAGGTGGTATCCTGTGGTTGCTTTCTACTGCTCATTTTCTGGCATAAGCATATATTTGGAAAAGAGTAGATACTAATTGAGATGAGGTTTAATATTTACTTACACTGGTGGCACACATAAAGTGCTTATCAGTGGAAACAGAAGGAGAACAAAATTAGTTCACAAATCTAATGTGATCGCCCACTCTCCCAACCTAGACAAACTCACTCATGTGCCTTTTGACTTTTTCTCCCTGGAGTTCCTCTCCATTCCAATTGTTCCTCCCCTCCATTTTCTGGAAGGAAAGCTGGGATGGATTCTAACTTCTCTTGTTCCTTTTTAGAGGGTAAAAAATACAACTTAGGGTAACTAGTAGACATAACTAAATGCTTCAAAATAGGGTGAAAGGGATGAGATGGAAATCATGGTTGCATGTCTTTCTGCAATGTCTAGGAGTGCAGAATATGAATGAGCCAAATGTTACTACATAACAACATTTGTGAAATTTTACTGAACCCTCCTAAATAAGTCAGTGAATCTCAAATCGTACCTGTGCAGATGTGGACACCATCATTTGGATATTCTACCATCATTACATACAGCTTTCCTACTGCATAGAGTTACAGTAGGACACCTGATAGCTGTTTTCCTCGCTACAGTTCAACACCTATGAAACCTGATGTCAAGGCATTGGTACTTAATACATTAGTATTTTATTTCAGAATGTTATCAAATTTTATTTTAAAACATTGTCTCTAGTTCGATGTTGAAAGGAAATACACAGTATCTCTAAAGTATATGCACCTTATATATTATGAATTAGACCATAATTTTGTGGTACATGATGAGCATTCAAAGCATTGCAAAGAATAGTAATAGAATATGTATGTGCAATTGTGTGCACCTGAGTGTTGCACTTGTGCGTGAGGCATGTGTGTGTGATTTGCATAGGTGTGCATGCATTGTGTGTGCATGTGTGTGCACATATAGGTACACATAAACTAACTTTTGAATCTGTTAAATGTTTTCTGGTACTGCATAGATCTACATCTTACTTTTCAAAGTTGCTAATATTTATCCTAAATTTCACCTCCACCGCAAATTCTTCTATCGTCAAACATTTATCTTCTACTTAGTAATAACCAGCTTAAAGCATTGTTGGAATTGCATGTGACTAAAAATTTCTAGCAATACAGAAATAGAAACTTATGTTTGTCAAGAGAACGGAAGGACATACTGCATAAGACTTGGCTTGCTTTGTAATCTTCCCAAGTAAGGGCTTTAGAAGATATTATTTATGATGAAATATGTTATCAACTACATTCTCAGGTAGATAATATCTAACTCCACATGAGTTTCTGTGTTCATTTGGCAGAGTTATAGCTCAATGCATTTATCAGTTGTTCATTTATATTTATTTCTCCATCTTCTCTCTCTCTCACTTTTATCCTGAAGATCTTTTTTGCTCTCTCTCTTTCTCTGCTCAGACTGAAATAGAAACCAAGATGCAACGAAAATTTGGACCTAGGAACCTGAGATATATTCTTACAGGAGTGCCTTCAGTACCTCGTCTTCCCCTCAGACTGTTTAGATGATCAGACTGGAGTTACAGAAAGTGAATAAAAAGGAAAGAGTCAAAGGGACAGGAGAGGATGGGCAGTCTGGAAAGATCAGGAGTCCCTGAGATGGGAGAGAGAAACAGATGACAGACAGATTAAGGCGATACCTGCAAGCCTCCTGCATGGAAGGTCAGGAGCAGGGACAATGTATATAGGGTTAGAAGTAGGAAAAAAGAACCTCACACCCTAATCCAAGTTGAACCAAACAGATCTAGTAGCCTGAATTTAATAGGAGTAGAGAAGGAACCACAACTGTTAGACAACTATGCTGCGTAAACTGTTATCATAATTCAGATACTGGGACAGTAACTGGATTAGCAAGATAAAATCACTTTAGACCATTTAATCAACATTATTTTACAAACGTGAAAGTTATTATCTCCTTTTTTTTCTTTTTTTTGAGATGGAGTCTCACTCTGTCTCCCAGGCTGGAATGCAGTGACATGATTTTGACTCACTGCAACTTCCACCTTTCAGGGACAAGCCATTCTCCTGCCTCAGCCTCCTGAGTAGCTGGGATTACAGGTGTGCACCACCACACCCCACTAACTTTTGTATTTTTAGTAGAGATGGGGTTTCACCATGTTGGCCAGGCTGGTCTCGAACTCCCAACCTCAAATGATCCACCTGCCTTGGCCTATCTCCTCTTTAGACAAACTTGATTCATGACATTGTGTGTGACACATTTATGTAATTTAGAATACGGAATAAAATGTTTTACTGGACGTAATTTAACAAAGTTAAACCACAAGCAAAAAAAAAAGTACATTAGATTAGCAAATTTAAAATATACTAAGAAATTTTACGTGAACAAACGTAGGTGCATTCATTTACTTTTCAGTACTTAGAGACTATTGTCTAGCATGTTTTCTTAAGTAACTTATTTCATTTCTAATTAGTGTTAATGGGGAAATTACCACCTTACTCTAACTGCCACTGAGTCTCAGAACCAGCCCTTGGAAACCCATCCCAATCATTAAGCCAGGAGTTTAGCTGGCAAACTGCACACATAACAAAACAGTCCCAAGGCTCTTTTCTCCAAAAAGAAATGACATTATTTTGATGGAAGCCACTTTTCTTGGTTTGCATAATCATCCATAAACACAACAAAGATTTCAGTCTTTAAAGGTAAGGGAGGTGGCTAGATTGTCTGTTGTTCTTTGGAAATCATAAAATTATTTCTGCTGTCACTGCATGAGGTCCAGACTAACACATCTCTCTCTCCACACAAGTATTTTCCACTGACCACCAACATGATCAATGAGACTTTTGATATCACAGATCCACCAGTGGGGTTCTGAAACCCTTGGGAATGAATATGCTTTTGTGGACAAGAGGAAGGGGACTCAGAACTTTTTAATATTTTTATATCTGTTTTATGCAGCACCCTCAGAGGAATATGGAACATCATTCCCAAATCAAACTCATTAATATTCCTGCATGAAAATATCTAAATGTCCACCCTGAGGTGGAAAAGAAAGACCACGAATAGTCATCTGTCAGATCAGGTTTTGCCCCCAAATGAGTTTTGATATCACCGTAATGTTTTGAACTGTTTTTGACTTTCACATTGCAGATAAGGGACTCTGGATCTGTAAGTCCTCTGATTTCTATTAACCAGTCCTAGAACAGTACACAAAACAAACACTAAAGAGCACCCCATTTACAGAGTGTTTTAAGTTCATTGAAGTTGGTTAACATTTGGACCCTGGAAATCCATGCACACTGCATGGAATCAATTATGATGAATGTGAACAGTTAATTAGACAAAAAGGACCTCCTTGAATCCACCATTATAGTATAACACAGAATATCTTCCCTGCCATAAAAATCCTCTACGATCCACCTATTTATCTTTTCTTTCCCCATCCCCAACCGAAACTCTGACAATGATTGATTTTTTTATTGTCCCCCTAGTTCTGCTTTTTCCAGAATGTCCTATAGTTGGAATCATACTGTATGTAGCCTTTTCCCATCAGCTTCTTTCACTTAATAATATGCATTTAATTTTCCTCCATGTCTTTTCATGGCTTAATAGCTCATTTCTTTATAGCATGGAATAATATTCCATTGTCTGAATACATACACCAGTTTATTTACCCATTCATCTACTGAAAGACATCCTGGTCGCCCAGAGGGTCTCTTAATCTTGATACTTCCCACAAAACAGAACTAGGAATCAGCGGTTATGTCAACTTTCCAGGAAATCCCTACAAGTAGAAGACTAGAATGATAGGACAAAGAACTGCCTGTGCCTTTCCAGGCAAAAACCTGCAAACATCTAGGAAAAACCTTAAGCACTCTTGAAATTCATTTATTCTGATAACCTAAAAATTGAAATATGAATTTATGCTTTATTCTTTCTTTACCAATATAGACATGGTCTCATTGATTTGTGGACAAGTAAATGATGAGCTTGAATTCAATGCGAAGAATCTTTGAACACTTTCACATACTTTGACCCTAGTTCTACCATAGCTGGAAGAGCTCTGTTTCACTTGATGGTTGCACTGGATGCCATCTGGCCACATGGCTTATTCCAGCCACTCTTGTGGTAATCTGCTCTGCCCAGACTTCAACCAGCTTCACGCAGATGCAGCCTCACTTCATACCTGCAAACTTGCCTTTTTCTTGATTTCCTGAAGTTTCTCTGATGCCTCACAGTGGATGCACACTAAAACCTACTTAGCACTCCCCAAGCAGCCTGGAGAGGTTACCCCAGTAAACTAATAAGAGGTGAAAGATGGTGTGAATATGGGTCCTCCATTTTGACTGGGTAAAGGCGGTCTGGAGACACATATCATAAGGGTTTTCAGACAACCTCACTGGGTCAAGCAGCAGTCACTCATCTGTGGCCAACACATTTTTTTGTATTTTTGTTTGTTTTTAAATTTTAATTTGGATTCAAGGGTGCATGTGCAGGTTTCTTACATGGGTATATTGCACACTGGTGACATATGGACTTCTAGGGTACCAATCACACAGAGTGAACATTGTACCCATAGGTTAATTTTTCAACCCTCACCCCCTCCCATCCTTTCCCCTGTTTGAGTCCCCAATGTTGATTGTTTCCATCTTTATATCCATGTGTACCCATTGTTTAGCTCCCAGTTATACGTGAGAACATGCAATATTTCATTTTATGTTTTTGAGTCATTTCACCTAGGATAATGGCCTCCAGCCACATTCATGTTGCTGCAAAGGACGTGATTCCATTCTATTTTACGGCTGCCTAGTATTCTGTGTTGTAGATGTACTACATTTTCTTTATCCAGTGCACTGTTGATGGACACTCAGGTTGATTCCACAACTCAGCTATTGTAAATAGTGATTATTTCTCATTCCTTCCCACAACACGGTGCTGGTTCCTCACCCCTATTTTTGGCATAATATTTGCAATAAACAAGGGTTTTCTCTAAACCTCTGCTTTGAGTGGAATCTGGGCTAGGAAAATACACAGTGGATCGAAATGTGCAGCCCTTACTGCCAACAAAATAAAGACTCAAAATGAATTGGCTTTTGAATGTGACAGGTGTGTGGCCAAATACCCAACACTAATGTTGATGTCAGCTTCAAGTCAAAGCACCAAAGCCTTCTCACAGAAATTCATTTTCCAACAGAACTTAAGCTTACTTTATTTTGGAATTTGCAGGATATTGTGAATTATTGTTAAATATTATTTTTTGTAGAATAACTATGAATGCACACATACCAAATAAAAATGGTGGCTCATGCCTGTAATCCCAGTACTTTAGGAGGCCGAGGTGGGCTGATCACTTGAGCTCAGGAGTTCAAGAGCAGCCTGGCCAACATGGCAAAACCCTGTTTCTACAAAAAAAAAAAAAAAAAAAACATTGGCTGGGCATGGTGGTGTGCATATATAGTACCAGCCACTCTACTAGGGAGGCTCAGGTGGG
>NW_026655463.1:0-7012 GCF_009828535.3 Hylobates moloch
AATAGGTGTGGTGTGGTGCTGAAAAAAATATATATTCTGTTGACTTGGGGTGGAGAGTTCTGTAGATGTCTATTAGGTCCACTTTATGTAGAGCTGAGTTCAATTCCTGGATATCCTTGTTAACGTTCTGTCTCGTTGATCTGTCTAATGTTGACAGTGGGGTGTTAAAATCTCCCATTATTATTGTGTGGGAGTTTAAGTCCCTTTGTAGGTCACTGAGGACTTGCTTTATGAATCTGGGTGCTCCTGTGTTGGGTGCATATATATTTAGGATAGTTAGCTCTTCTTGTTGAATTGATCCCTTTACCATTATGTAATGGCCTTCTTTGTCTCTTTTGATCTTTGTTGGTTTAAAGTCTATTTTATCAGAGACTAGGATTGCAACCCCTGCCTTTTTTTGTTTTCCAGTTGCTTGATAGATCTTCCTCCATCCCTTTATTTTGAGTCTATGTGTGTCTCTGCACGTGAGATGGGTTTCCTGAATACAGCACACTGATGGGTCCTGACTCCTTATCCAGTTTGCCAGTCTGTGTCTTTTGATTGGAGCATTTAGCCCATTTACATTTAACGTTAATATTGTTATGTGTGAATCTGATCCTGTCATTATGATGTTAGCTGGTTATTTTGCTCGTTAGTTGCTATTGTTTCTTCCTAGCCTCGATGGTCTTTACAATTTGGCATGTTTTTGCAGTGGCTGGTACCAGTTGTTCCTTTCCATGTTTAGTGCTTCCTTCAGGAGCTCTTTTAGGGCAGGCCTGGTGGTGACAAAATCACTCAGCGTTTGCTTGTCTGTAAAGTATTTTATTTCTCCTTCACTTATGAAGCTTAGTTTGGCGGGATAGCAAATTCTGGGTTGAAAATTCTTTTCTTTAAGAATGTTGAATATCGGCCCCCACTCTCTTCTGGCTTGTAGAGTTTCTGCTGAGAGATCAGCTGTTAGTCTGATGGGCTTCCCTTTGTGGGTAACCCGACCTTTCTCTCTGGCTGCCCTTAACATTTTTTCCTTCATTTCAACTTTGGTGAATCTGACAATTATGTGTCTTGGAGTTGCCCTTCTCGAGGAGTATCTTTGTGGCGTTCTCTGTATTTCCTGAATCTGAATGCTGGCCTGCCTTGCTAGATTGGGGAAGTTCTCCTGGATAATATCTTGCAGAGTGTTTTCCAACTTGGTTCCATTCTCCCCATCATTTTCAGGTACACCAATCAGACGTAGGTTTGGTCTTTTCACGTAGTCCCAAATTTCTTGGAGGCTTTGTTCATTTCTTTTTATTCTTTTTTCTCTAAACTTCCCTTCTCTCTTCATTTCATTCATTTCATCTTCCATCAGCGATACCCTTTCTTCCAGTTGATCGCATCTGCTACTGAGGCTTCTGCAATCTTCGCGTAGTTCTCGAAACTTGGCTTTCAGCTCCATCAGCTCCTTTAAGCCCTTCTCTCCATTGGTTATTCTAGTTATCCAATCTTCTAATTTTTTTTCAAAGTTTTTAACTTCTTTGCTATTGTTTTGAATTTCCTCTCGTAGCTCAGAGTAGTTTGATCGTCTGAAGCCTTCTTCTCTCAACTCATCAAAGTCATCCTCCATCCAGCTTTGTTCCGTTGCTGGTGAGGAACTGCATTCCTTTGGAGGAGGAGAGGTGCTCTGTTTTTTAGAGTTTCCAGTTTTTTTGTTCTGTTTTTTCCCCATCTTTGTGGTTTTATCTACTTTTGGTCTTTGATGATGGTGATGTACAGATGGGTTTTTGGTGTGGATGTCCTTTCTGTTTGTTAGTTTTCCTTCTACCAGACAGGACCCTCAGCTGCAGGTCTGTTGGAGTTTACTAGAGGTCCACTCCAGACCCTGTTTGGCTGGGTGTCAGCAGCGGTGGCTGCAGAACAGCGGATTTTCGTGAGACCACAAATTCAGCTGTCTGATAGTTCGTCTGAAAGTTTTGTCTCAGAGGAGTACCCGGTTGAATGAGGTGTCAGTCTGTCCCTACTCGGGGGGTGCCTCCCAGTTAGGCTGCTCAGGTGTGAGGGACCCACTTTAGGAGGCAGTCTGTCCGTTCTCAGATCTCCAGCTGCGTGCTGGGAGAACCACTACTCTCTTCAAAGCTGTCAGTCAGACAGGGACCTTTAAGTCTGTGGAGGTTCTTGCTGAGTTTTTGTTTGTCTGTGCCCTGCCCCCAGAGGTGGAGCCTATAGAGGCAGGCAGGCCTCCTTGAGCTGTGGTGGGCTCCACCCAGTTCGAGCTTCCTGGCTGCTTTGTTTACCTAAGCAAGCCTGGGCAATGGCGGGCGCCCCTCCCCCAGCCTCGCTGCCGCCTTGCAGCTTGATCTCATACTGCTGTGCTAGCAATCAGCGAGACTCCGTGGGCACAGGACCCTCCGAGCCAGGTGCGGGACACAATCTCCTAGTGTGCCGTTTTCCAGGCCCGTTGGAAAAGCGCAGTATTGGGGTGGGACTGACCCGATATTCCAGGTGCCGTCTGTTTCCCCTTTCTTTGACTAGGAAAGGGAACTCCCTGACCCCTTGCGCTTCCCGAGTGAGGTAATGCCTCGCCCTGCTTCGGCTCGCGCACAGTGCGCTTCACCGACTGTCCTGCACCCACTGTTAGGCACTCCCTAGTGAGATGAAACCGGTACCTCAAGCAGAAATGCAGAAATCATCCATCTTCTGTGTCGCTGGGGCTGGGAGCTGGAGACCGGAGCTGTTCCTATTCGGCCATCTTGGCTCCACCCTCTGTACTTTAATTTTCTTATCTTTTATTGCATTTGCGGTACACTGAAACTCTTCCTTGTCTTGCTTATTTTCATTTATATTTATTTTTGTTGCCTATACATCTCAGTTTGTTATCCATATGCCCTTGTGCTCTTGTACCTCAAGACATGGGTTTCCCCCACTATGTTTAGGATGTCAAAGAATTTTTACATATTTTCTTCTGGCTTTTGCAGGGTCTCATTTGCAGTGATATTCTCTTCTTTTGAATTTTACGTGATGCTCCATTGCTGTGATTTTTTTCCTCTTTAATCATTTTCAAAGGAGGCAAATGCTCTTCAAACAAAATATTTGGCAACAGAACCAGTGAACTATTTGTTTCCAATTTCTGCCAACTCAAATAATGGTTAGATAGCTTTTCTAGTTCCTAGAGAACAGTTAATGTGCACGTTTTAATCCTATTTCTAGGTTTTTTATGCACTTTTTTTCTGAACCCAACTTGTTCCGTCATGTACAATAAAAATTTGTAATTTCTCTCTCTCTCTCTCTGTCTCTCTCTCTCTCTGGCCGGGCGCCGTGGCTCACACCTGTAATCCCAGCAGTTCGGGAGGCCAAGGAGAGTGGGTCACTTGAGGCCAGGAGTTCAAGACCAGCCTGGCCAACGTGGTGAAACCCCATCTCTACTAAAAATACAAAAATTATCTACTCTGGAGGATGAAGCACAAGAATTGCTTGAACTGAGGAGGTGGAGTTTGCAGTGAGCTGAGATCGTACCACTACACTTCAGCTAGGTCTTACATATTCACGAGATAAAATGTGCAACTACCAATTGCCGGTCCAGTAATTTTTCTGAGAGTTGCTATCTCTCAATGAATGTAGAAAGATGGATGAGTTTAGGAACATTCTGTTTGCCTCACAAAATAGCACCTTCACAGTAGGGACATGGTTGTCCAGAATTCTGGCTAGTATAGATTCTGGGATTCTGAATGGGCCAAAGCTGAGTTGGTTAACTTCACTTCTACTCACCAATGATCTTACTTTCTTAAGGTAGACTTTTTCTAGTTTCTTAATCTAGTCTCATTAGCCCATCTATTGGCCTTCATTTTATCTTTTTTAAAATTTTTGTCTCTTTTTAAATTTTTTTTTGCTCTGCAGGTTCTTAACATTTTCTACAGATTTATAATATTTTATAGGATATCTGGAGATATTTTGTCGGAGACAAATGATCAGTTATATTTTAAACTAGAAATTTCCAATTAATTATTCAACATAGCATATATTACATGTGTATAAAAGTGGTATCCATCAACAAATAAATGGATAAAGAACAGTGATTCCCAGGGGCTGGGGCTGATGGAAACAAGGAGATGTTAGGCAATGGGTAAAAACTTTCAGTTACAAGATGAATAAGTTATTGGGGGTAGCATGGTGATTATAGTTAATAATACATTGTTTACTTGAAATTTGCAGAGTAGATTGTGTTTTCACCACAAACACACACACACACACACCACACACACATACGAATGATAACTAATTGTGATGATGGATGTGTCAGTTGAATTGATTCTGGTAATCATTTCACAATGGATACATATATAAAATAATCACGTTGTTTACCTTGAATATATATATATAACTTTTATCTGTCTATTATGCCTTAATAAAGCTGGAAAAAATAAAGTGTACAGTTTTAAGAAACAGTTTGACAGGATTGATGTAAATTCATCATAGCTACTGGGGAAAACATCTCCATGCTCTATTGCTTTGTAATTTCACTATCCTCTTACATTGATAAAACATCACACACACAAGATACTTTCATCAATAAATGAAAAACAGTGGTTCCTTTCGATCAGTATCAAAGGAAAAATTCAGCTTAGAGAAAACACTACAATTATTTCAAGTAGTATGAATTCTTGATTTCCTAATATAAAATATAAAATCCATAATTGGAATCAATTTTCTTAACTCATGAAGATTATAATAAAGTTTAAAGTTTAACTATATTATATAGTAATCAATTTATAAAATCATATTTTACCCCAACAACATAAAATTATTACTAAGTTTGTTACAAACATTACCCATCAAACATAAGGGCTTAGTTAACCAAAAACATCAAACACTTTGCTTACATTAGCTGCCTTTACCATACCATGCGTATACAGGAATATCACTTTACTATCTTCCATATAGCTTATCCTCACCACATTGTTTTCTAAATCCAACTTGGCATCGTCATCAGAATGGAGTAGACTCCTTCAGTGCCTTCTTTGTGTTTTATGTTAGCCAAAAGCTCTTTTGCTTTGCCTAATTCACCAAGTTCATCTGCCATTAGCTTCTCCAACTCATTATGCCATCTGCCAGGGACTGACCTATCGTTCCCTCTGGTCTGGATGCCATATTGTATGTGTCTGGAGTCTTCAAATATTCCCTACTTCTAGAATATAGAGAAATGGCTCATGCTGACATTTCAAATCTAGCTGGAGCTGAAGCAAAAAGAACTGCTAATGTGAAGCATTCCAATTATTCAACACAATAAGTATTTTCCCAAAATAGCAGTGGAGGAGTTTGTTTTTTACTGTAGAATCAGATGGTCAGAATTTTTTTTTCTAAGAAATACTGAGTAAATGGGAGGCAAAAACTGGTTTATAATCAATTACTTTTCTGAGTAAACATGAGAGCAGTTTTGAAAGGGGTGTACATTTATAGGCTTTAAGTTAAAATTCAGCCTTCTAAATACAGTGTTAACATTACTGGGAGACATCACAGAGTGGAAAAGAAAACACAGGCTTTGCGATAGGAAGGCAGGTGTGGAATCTCATTTCTCTCTTACTAGATTTTGTACCTTGAGCAGTGTTTTTAGCCTTTCTGAGTTTCAGTTCATTTATTTGCAAAATGAGGATAAAACCTACCTCATATTATTACTGCAGGAATTAACTGAAGTTGTGTACCCTGACACATTATATTAATTTTAATACACTTAAAGCCATTCAGTTTCTACTTGATTGATTTAGGGAGGTTCACGGTTAGAAATGTTACTGTCCTTATCCAAATAACTAGTTACCGAAGAGTAGCTCGGACACTGGTGAAAGGGCTCCCTACATTAAAAATGAGCTTCCATTCATTTTTCACACTGACTTCTGGCAGTTCAGTGGAGGTTAGGAAATAAAGTACAGTGGCATCCCACCAACACCATAAAAGCTCTATATATTGACAGAAGTCTGTTTTGTGGACATTGGCATTTCTAGCTGAATTTACAGTTTGCATTTATTCATTTCTGATGAGTGAAAAAGAAACTCTAAATTGAGTGAGAGATCATTGACAGCTCTATTAAAAATAGCAGAAATCTTCAAATCAAAACAGACATAGACATATATATTAAATGAGAAAATATACCAGAATATTATTTTGAAATGCCAGTTTATTAAAAAAAGACATTCATTATTTAAATGCCATAAAAAGGAACTCAATGAAGCAGTGATGAACAAACTGTCACCTTGTTATACCAACATTCACTGAATAAAATATTAAAGATGCCTAAATCATCTACTTCAACAAAACCTATTGAGGTGAAAAATGTGTACAAAATTTTGTTTTTATATTGCAGTGGGGGACCATTTTCCTGATGTGTAGAATGGCAATTGTGGTATTTTAATAAAATCATTAGGCAAATGACATATTTTAATAACTTGCATGCTAAACATTCTAGCAAAGGTAAAATGAATATATATGTTTAATACCTATATATAGACATAAACATTTATATATAAATATTTACAGACAAAATATTATATTATTTTGTTGATGATTTTTTAAAAATTTCCTTTTATTTGAGCAATGAAAATATTCAGTGTAATGTATACAGATCACAGGAGTAGTACTCAACTTAAAATGACCAACCAGCAACTATCGCTAGATAGTCTACCACAGCTAGAGCTCTTAAACATACTACACTGAAGATTATTCCTAAAAAAATAGAAAACATTAGTTTGTGAATGTCAGAAATAGAACAAGAACAAATGGTGAAAATTTAATGCCAGTGTTATAGAGATGGCTAGCCTATTTGTGATGATAGATGCATGTCTTAAATCACTCTTCCCTACGTCCTTACATAATGCCAGGATGTTTTGCTATATAGCTTGAAAATATTAAACACCTTTATGAAATATTTAATTCATATTGCTTTCTTAAAATGTCTTAGCTAAGATTTGTTACAATAGAGGATGAAAATATTTAAGTACGAGAGTTTTGGGTGGAAGATAGAAACTATTGATTAAAACTTTAATAAGACTTTTCTGTTTTTAATTATTTT
>NW_026655464.1:0-7011 GCF_009828535.3 Hylobates moloch
TTAGAGGCAGCCAATTTTCCTTTCTTTGAATTCTGGTAGGTACAATTGTGTGCAGTGAAATACGAGTTTTATTTTATTATTATTTTAGAAAAAAGAAGCCAATTTATTCTGCTCATTGAAAGTTTTCTTTTTAAAACAAATCTTAAAATTTTGATTGGAGAAGGATTAGAGATTAAAGTGTAAATGTTTGAAATTCATTGTGTTTTTTTTTTAAACATGCTTATTTTAGTTTCAGGGGTATACGTATAGGTCTGTTTTATAGGTAAACCCATGTCATGGGGGTTTGATATACAGATTATTTCATCAGTTAGGTACTTAGCCTAATACTAATTATTTTTTCATCTCTTCTTTTGCCCCCGACCCTCCACCCTCAAGTAGGTCCTGGTGTGTTTTGTTCCCATCGTGTCCATGCGTTCTCATTATTTAGTGCCCACTTATACATGCAATATTTAGTTTTCTGGTTCCTGCATTAGTTTGCTAAGGATATTATCCTCTAGCTTCATTTATGTTCCTGCAATAGACAAGATCTCATTTTTTTTCATGGATGCATACTATTCCATGGTGTACATGTACCAAATTTAAAAAATCCAGGTTCCATTGATTGGCATTTAGGTTGATTCCATGTCATTTCTATAGGAAACAGTGCTGCAATGGAAATTTGGGTGCATGTGTCTTTATGGTAGAATGATTAATATTCCTCTGGGTATATGACCAGCAATGAGATTGCAGGGCCAAATGGTAGTTCTGTTTTTAGTTGTTTGAGGAATTGTTTAGTTGTTTGAGGAATTGCTTTCCACAATGGTTGAACTAATTGACACTGCCACCAACAGTGTATAAGCATTCCCTTTTCTCTGCAACTTTGCCAGCATGTTATCTTTTTATTTTTTGATAATAACCATTCTGATTGGTGTGAGATGGTGTCTTGTTGTGGTTTTGATTTGTATTTTTCTAATGATCAGTGATATTGAGTTTTTCGTGTGCTGTTGGCCACATGTACATCTTCTTTTAAAAAGTGTCTCTCCATGTCCTTTGCCCACTTTTTAATGGTTTTTTTCTTGTAAATTTATTTAAGTTTGGTATAGATGCTGGATATCAGACTTTTGTCAAATGCATAGTTTCTAAATATGTTCTATCATTTCTTAGGTTGTCTGCTCACTCTGTCAATAATTTCTTTTGCTGGAAGCATGAGGTTTAGATTCAGAAATATGTGAGTCTGAGTCCTGTTTCCACCTTTAATGGGCTCTGAGATAAGGGACAAATTCATTGATATTTTGGGATAGAAGGATAATAGTAACTGATTAAAGGGTCATTGTGAGCATTATATGAGGTGCAAACATAAAGGTCCCAAGTGCATAGCAGGTTTTTTCATCTTCATTTTCATCTTCATCTTAAGATGTACATTCTCTCATAAAACAAGGTCACATCAATTGCAACTTTATATGTGCAATCTAAGTCTAGCTCCTAAAACTAAAGTCTGTCAGATTTTACACTGATAATGCTTTTTCTTTCTATGTAGCAAATAAAGACGGGACCAAATATTCTTCCCCCTACTTGTCTCTTCCTACTTGCCTTCCCTCCTTTAAGAAGATGTATAAATGCCAGGCCTCCTGAAAACCTCCTCCAAGACACAACAAGCCATAGAGGGTTTCCACAACTTGTGTTTTTCCAGGATATGCCCTCAAGCTCTGGTCCAATAAGCCTCAATTGATTCAGACATAAACCTCAACTGATTCAGACACTTGAATCAGGCACTCAGTTTGGTTAACATTTTGCCAACTATGAAGGGGTCCTCTTAATGCAGTTTAGAACCTTTGACCTGCAGTGCTTCTTTTGTTTATGCTCACTACCAACTATAGAGCTTTAGTTCTGTCCAATCGTGTGACTTTCTAAGAATTGGATCCTACTTTCTCTTGAGGTCCCTGCTCTCTCCAGTTTTTTGTTTGAGATCTGAGTTTTGTTTTTTCATGGAACTCCTCTCCTCATGGAGCTTTGCTCACTTCCTAAAAGGAACGTGAGTTTCCTGCTCCTGTGACAATGGAGAGCAGACTGCAGCTTGGTCCCTTCTCAACTAAGGAGCTGGTTTGGGGTTTTGTTTTAGAATTTGGTAGCTGCAGGATGAGGCTTATTACTACTTCATTGTAAGCTCTCCTTATGCTTAGAGTGTCCAACAGTATGTAAATAGTGCAATCGCTATTTGTGTTTTTGTTTTTTATCATTCTTCCTTTAGATTTGACCAACTCTTCACCTTGTCTAATGTCCAAAACACCTTTCACTTGGTCAAATCCAAATCTAACAGGAGCTCTAAATTATGGTGAAGCAGGCCTTTAAATTGACTAAAATTCTGTAACTGCAGAACATCCAAATCCACCTCTAGAAACACCTGCTTGTTGAAGAAAATACAAATATTTTAACCCACAGTATATTTCTTTGACAAATTTTGACCTGTCTGTCAGAGGGCCAGCAAATAGAAGTGGCCCTGCACAGTTGCCTTTTGTGGAAAAAATCTAGATCATAGAGAATCATTATTAGTGCAGGCATGTCTTCCCTTATCTGGATATGGGAAAAATGGACTGAATCTGATACCTTAAAGATAAACAAATTTAGCATTGATTTTCTCTGAGGGCTGCTACCTGCAAGGTTTCACTGACACAAGACCAGCTTTGCTAACTGAACTTCCTTTCTTTCTCCCATGACCTGTATTACCACTAAAACCTGATTTACCTCCATAACCTCATTTTGGACATGCAGAAATGCAGAAAAGTAATCAGCCAGCTAAAGGGTAAAAATGTATTAGTCTCAAGTTTCCTGGCTTCTCTCTGTGTATTCTTTCCAATTGGATGGTAAAAATAACTGTGTCCTCCACCAAATTTTGATTAATGGGAGAAGATTTGTGTTGGACTAGTCTTGGTGTAATAATTCTGGTGTACTTTTTAGTAATGTTGGGGTCTGAGTATTTTGATTGTTTAATCCATTTCCTCCCAGAAGTAGTCTTTTCCTTTATCGCTTTCATTCTGTGTTGTTCATAAAGGGACGTACTGGATAAAGTTTTCTCTCATCTTGTCATATGTCCTTGAGGGCTTGATTTGTGACCAAGTCAGAGCACTCACTTTTGGTCTCCACCATCAGTGGGAGGAGTCATTTTTGAGTCACATTGGGTGACCAGCGGTAACACGGCTGAGAACCTGAGGTTTTTTATTTTGTTTTGTTTTCCAAATGTGTTAAGCTCCCAGGAGGGCTTGTCATAAGAACTCCCATCCAGGCTGGGCGCGGTGGCTCATGCCTGTAATCCCAGCACTTTGCGAGGCCGAGGCAGGCGGATCACAAGGTCAGGAGATCAAGACCAGCCTGGCTAACATGGTGAAACCCCGTCTCTACTAAAAATACAAAAAATTGGCTGGGCATGGTAGCAGGTGCCTGTAGTCCCAGCTACTCGGGAGGCTGAGGAAGGAGAATGACATGAATCTGGGAGATGGAGCTTGCAGCGAGCCTAGATCGGGTCACTGCACTCCAGCCTGGAGGACAGAGGGAGACTCCATCTCAAAAAAAAAACAAAGAAGTCCCATCCATCAGGGACTTTTGTCATCCGAAGTCTTGTCGCTTGGATAGGGCTGTGGCAAGAAGAGTCTTTTGCTTTCCTAAGCCTATTCCTGAGAGTAGCTATTTTATTTTAGGGTGGGGGGAAAGATCATTGGGATTGGTTTTTCACTGAAGAGGCTGTTGGGTTGAGTCACTTAGAATCAATACAGGACTGGAAATTCTAATTGTCCATGGCCAGAAGATGGATTCTTTAAATTGGGATTTCTAAGTTAAAAAATATTTTAGAGATCTCTTATTCCCAACAGTTGATCAGAGGATTGAATTTCAAGGAAAGACACCTGATACTGTTATGGCTAGCCTTAACATTTCTTTTGACTAAATCACAGAGCAAAAATCTGACCTAAAACAAAGTTAATTTTTTTGTTTAAGCTCAAACTTCTTGCCTTAGGTCCTCTGAGAAAATAAGAATAAAAGCCACTTTACCTTGTCATCGAATAGTTAAAATTTTATGCTTTACTGCTGCAGCCTGGATTTAATTTCAGGTCAGGGAACCAGCCTTATTTGTTTTGATATTTGCATGATTTTTGAGTTTTTTCTCTCTTTTTGAAGCTTATTTTTTAATTTATTTTTTATCATACTTTAAGTTTTAGGGTACGTGTGCACAACGTGCAGGTTAGTTACAGATGTATACATGTGCCATGTTGGTGTGCTGCACCCAGTATGCTCCTTCACTTCTTTGGAGATGCCTCATACATCCTTGGCTAAGCCATAATCTTGGTTAAGGCCTATTAGTTTCATTTGGGAGGATACTTTTGGCTTAAAAAAAAAATCAAAAGCCAGAAATACCAGCTGTTTGTCCTACCTAAAATCTGATAATAAGAAATCTGAGGCCAGGCACGGTGGCTCACGCCTGTAATCCCAGCACTTTAGGAGGCTGAGGCAGGTGAATCACGAGGTCAGGAGATCAGGACGATCGTGGCTAACATGGTGAAACCCCACCTCTAGTAAAAATACAAAAAATTAGCCAGGCATGGTGGCGGGCGCCTGTAGTCCTAGCTACTCGGGAGGCTGAGGCAGGAGAATGGTGTGAACCCGGGAGGCAGAGGTTGCAGTGAGCCGAGATCATGCCATTGCACTCCAGCCTGGGTGACAGACTCTATAAAAAAAAAAAAATCTGAAAGTGTTACAGTAGGTAGCTGGTCAGACATGAGCAGACCAGGAGAGATCCTTCCATCCCCACACACTAGAAATGTCTAGTGATCATCACCAGGTGATAGTCAAGTCAGGTGGTTGTTAACTGTCTCTCTAAAGTAATAATTGGTTGCAGGTAGTCCCAGGGAGATATAGTCTCACAATAGATGGAAAACACCTGAAAGTGGTGATCAGCAGCTTCCCGATAAGTTCTCAGAGGTTGAGCAAGTGGGCTCAAATATACACATTAAGAGGCAACATAATAGAGTTTCTGCTATATGACCTTCCAGGGACTTTTTTTTTTTTTTTTTTTTACATTTTAGAAGCATCATTTTTTAGGAACTATGTTTTTAAATTTTTTATTTTATTTCATTTTTAAATCTTTTATTTCCATAGGTTTTTGGGGATTTGGCATTTAATCGCATAAGTTCTCTAGGGGTGATTTGTGAGATTTTAGTGCCATCACCTGAGCAGTATACACTGAACTCAGTTTGTAGTCTTTTATCCCTCACCCCCTTCCCACCCTTTTCCCCAAGGTCATTGTATCATTCTTATGCCTCTGCATCCTCGTAGTTTAGCTCCCACTTTTGAGGGAGAACATACGGTGTTTTGTTTTCCATTCGTGAGTTACTTCACTTAGAATAATATTCTCCAGTTTCTTCAAGATTGCTGCGAATGCCATTAATTCATTCCTTTTATGGCTGAGTAGTATTCAATCATACATATACCACAATTTCTTTATCCACTCATTTATAGTTTACATTCCCACCAGCAGTGTAAACATGTTCCCTTTTCACCATTTCCACACCAACATCTATTATTTTTATTTATTTATTTATTTATTTTTGAGATGGATGAAGTTGCTCTGTCACCCAGGCTGGAGTGCAGTGGCATGAGCTTGGCTTACTGTAACTTCTGCCTCCCAGGTTCAAGCCATTTGTCTGCCTCAGCCTCTGGAGTAGCTGGGATTACAGACATGTGCCACCTCACCCAGGTAATTTGTTTGTATTTTTAGTAGAGACAGGGTTTCATCATGTTGTATATGCTGGTGTCAAACCCCTGACCTTAAGTGATCCGCCTACCTTGGCCTCCCAAATTGTTGAGATTACAGGTGTGAGCCACCGTGTCTGGCCAACAACTATTATTTATTCATTTTTTGATTATGAACATTCTTGCAGGAGTAAGGTGGTCTCACATTGTGGTTTTGATTTGCATTTCCCTGATCATTAGTGATATTGAGCATTTTTTCATATGTTGGTTAGCCATTTGTATATCTTCTTTTGAGAATTGTGTATTCACGTTCTTAGCCCACTTTTTGATGGGATTGTTTGTTTGCTAATTTGAGTGGGCATCCTTGTCTTGTTCCCCTGCTCAGAGTGAATGCTTCCAAATTTTTCTCATTCAGTATTGTGTTGGTTGTGGATTTGTGTGCTAATTTTGCTGAGAGTTTTAATCATAAAACAATGCTGGATGTTGTCAAGTGCGTTTTCAGTGTCTATTGAGAGGATCATGGGATTTTTAAATTCTGTTTATGTGGTGTACCACATTTATTGACTTGTGTATGTGGAACCCTTCCCGCATCCCTAATATGAAACCTACTTGATCATCGTGGATTATGTTTTTGATGTGCTGTTGGATTCAGTTAGCTTGTATTTTGTTAAGAATTTCTGCCTCTGTGTGCATCAGTTATATTGGTCTGTAGTTTTCTTTGTTATGTCCTTTCCTGGTTTTGGTATTAGGGTGATACTGGCTTCATAGTATGGTTTAGGGAGAATTTCCTCTCTTTCTAGCTTGTGGAATAGTGTCAATTAAATTGGTATCAACTCCTCTTTGAATGTCTGGTAGAATTCAGCTGTGAATCTGTCTGGTCCTGGAATTTGTTTTATTGTTAATTTTTAAATTATCTTTTCATTCTTGCTGGTTTTTGTTGGTCTGTTCAGGGTTCTAATTTTTCTGATTTAATCTAGGAGGGTTTTATATTTCCAGGAATTTATTCATCCCCTCCAGGTTTTCTAGTTTATGCACATAAACGTGTTCATAGTACCTTCGAATTATCTTATTTATTTCTGTGGTGTTTGTTGTAATAGCTCCCATTTCATTTCTAATTGATCTTATTTGGCCTTCTCTCTTTTTTTCTTGGTTAATCTTGTCAATGGTCTGTCAATTTTATTTATTTTTCCCCAAAACGAGCTTTACATATTATTTTTATTTTGTATTATTTTGTTTCAGTTTCATTTAATTCTGCTCTGATCTTGGTTATTTTCTTTCTTCTGGGTTTGGGTT
>NW_026655465.1:0-7011 GCF_009828535.3 Hylobates moloch
TCTTTGCTATTGTGAATAGTGCCGCAATAAACATACGTGTGCATGTGTCTTTATAGCAGCATGATTTATAGTCCTTTGGGTATATACCCAGTAATGGGATGGCTGGATCAAATGGTATTTCTAGTTCTAGATCCCTGAGGAATCACCACAGTGACTTCCACAGTGGTTGAACTAGTTTACAGTCCCACCAACAGTGTAAAAGTGTTCCTATTTCTCCACATCCTCTCCAGCACCTGTTGTTTCCTGACTTTTTAATGATGGCCATTCTAACTGGTGTGAGATGGTATCTCATTGTGGTTTTGATTTGCATTTCTCTGATGGCCAGTGATGATGAGCATTTTTGCATGTGTTTTTTGGCTGCATAAATGTCTTCTTTTGAGAAGTGTCTGTTCATGTCCTTTGCCCACTTTTTGATGGGATTGTTTGTTTTTTTCTTGTAAATTTGTTTGAGTTCATTGTAGATTCTGGATATTAGCCCTTTGTCAGAAGAGTAGGTTGCAAAAATTTTCTCCCGTTTTGTAGGTTGCCTGTTCACTGTGATGGTAGTTTCTTTTGCTGTGCAGAAGCTCTTTAGTTTAATTAGATCTCATTCATCAATTTTGGCTTTTGTTGCCATTGCTTTTGGTGTTTTAGACATGAAGTCCTTGCCCATGCCTATGTCCTGAATGGTAATGCCTAGGTTTTCTTCTAGGGTTTTTATGGTTTTAGGTCTAACATGTAAGTCTTTAATCTATCTTGAATTAATTTTTGTATAAGGTGTAAGGAAGGGATCCAGTTTCAGCTTTCTACATATGGCTAGCCAGTTTTCCCAGCACCATTTATTAAATAGGGAATCTTTTCCCCATTTCTTGTTTTTGTCAGGTTTGTCAAAGATCAGATAGTTCTAGATATGTGGCATTATTTCTGAGGGCTCTGTTCTGTTCCATTGATCTATATCTCTGTTTTGGTACCAGTACCATGCTGTTTTGGTTACTGTAGCCTTGTAGTATAGTTTGAAGTCAGGTAGCATGATGCCTCCAGCTTTGTTCTTTTGGGTTAGGATTGACTTGGCAATGTGGGCTTTTTTGGTTCCATATGAACTTCAAAGTAGATTTTTCCAATTCTGTGAAGAAAGTCATTGGTAGCTTGATGGGGATGGCATTGAATCTATAAATTACCTTGGGCAGTATGGCCATTTTCACGATATTGATTCTTCCAACCCATGATCATGGAATGTTCTTCCATTTGTTTGTATCCTCTTTTATTTCATTGAGCAGTGGTTTGTAGTTCTCCTTGAAGAGGTCCTTCACATCCCTTGTAAGTTGGATTCCTAGGTATTTTATTCCTTTGAAGCAATTGTGAATGGGAGTTCACTCATGATTTGGCTCTCTGTTTGTCTGTTATTGGTGTATAAGAATGCTTGTGATTTTTGTACATTGATTTTGTATCCTGAGACTTTGCTGAAGTTGCTTATCAGCTTAAGGAGATTTTGGGCTGAGACAATGGGGTTTTCTAGATATACAATCATGTCATCTGCAAACAGGGACAATTTGACTTCCTCTTTTCCTAATTGAATACCCTTTATTTCTTTCTCCTGCCTGATTGCCCTGGCCAGAACTTCCAACACTATGTTGAATAGGAGTGGTGAGAGAGGGCATCCCTGTCTTGTGCCAGTTTTCAAAGGGAATGATTCCAGTTTTTGCCCATTCAGTATGATATTGGCTGTGGGTGTGTCATAGATAGCTCTTATTATTTTGAGATACGTCCCATCAATACCTAATTTATTGAGAGTTTTTAGCATGAAGGGTTGTTGAATTTTGTCAAAGGCCTTTTCTGCATCTATTGAGATAATCATGTGGTTTTTGTCTTTGGTTCTGTTTATATGCTGGATTACATTTATTGATTTGCATATGTTGAACCAGCCTTGCATCCCAGGGATAAAGCCCACTTGATCATGGTGGATAAGTTTTCTGATGTGCTACTGGATTCAGTTTGCCAGTATTTTATTGAGGATTTTTGCATCAATGTTCATCAAGGATATTGGTCTAAAATTCTCTTTTTTGGTTGTGTCTCTGCCCGGCTTTGGTATCAGGATGATGCTGGCCTCATAAAATGAGTTAGGGAGGATTCCCTCTTTTTCTGTTGATTGGAATAGTTTCAGAAGGAATGGTACCAGTTCCTCCTTGTACCTCTGGTAGAATTCAGCTGTGAATCCATCAGATCCTGGACTCTCTTTGGTTGGTAAGCTATTGATTATTGCTGTAATTTCAGAGCCTGTTATTGGTCTATTCAGAGATTCAACTTCTTCCTGGTTTAGTCTTGGGAGAGTGTATATGTTGAGGAATTTATCCATTTCTTCTAGATTTTCTAGTTTATTTGCATAGAGGTGTTTGTAGTATTCTCTGATGGTAGTTTGTATTTCTGTGGGATCAGTGGTGATATCCCCTTTATCATTTTTTATTGCATCTATTTGATTCTTCTCTCTTTTCTTTATTAGTCTTGCTAGCAGTCTATCAATTTTGTTGATCTTTTCAAAAAACCAGCTCCTGGATTCATTAATTTTTTGAAGGGTTTTTTGTGTCTCTATTTCCTTCAGTTCTGCTCTGATTTTAGTTATTTCTTGCCTTCTGCTAGCTTTTGAATGTATTTGCTCTTGGTTTTCTAGTTCTTTTAATTGTGATGTTAGGGTGTCAATTTTGGATCTTTCCTGCTTTCTCTTGTGGGCATTTAGTGCTATAAATTTCCCTCTACACACTGCTTTGAATGTGCCCCAGAGATTCTGCTATGTTGTGTCTTTGTTCTTATTGGTTTCAAAGAACATCTTTATTTCTGCCTTCATTTCATTATGTACTCAGTAGTCATTCAGGAGCAGGTTGTTCAGTTTCCATGTAGTCGAGTGGTTTTGAGTGAGTTTCTTAATCCTGAGTTCTAGTTTGATTGCACTGTGGTCTGGGAGACAGTTTGTTACAATTTCTGTTCTTTTACATTTGCTGAGGAGAGCTTTACTTCCAACTATGTGGTCAATTTTGGAATAGGTGTGGTGTGGTGCTGAAAAAAAATGTATATTCTGTTGATTTGGGGTGGAGAGTTCTGTAGATGTCTCTTAGGTCTGCTTGGTGCAGAGCTGAGTTCAATTCCTGGGTAGCCTTTTTAACTTTCTGTCTCGTTGATCTGTCTAATGTTGACAGTGGCGTGTTAAAGTCTCCCATTATTATTGTGTGGGAGTCTAAGTCTCTTTGTAGGTCACTCAGGACTTGCTTTGTGAATCTGGGTGCTCCTGTATTGGACGCATATATATTTAGGATAGTTAGCTCTTCTTGTTGAATTGATCCCTTTACCATTATGTAATGGCCTTCTTTGTCTCTTCTGATCTTTGTTGGTTTAAAGTCTGTTTTATCAGAGACTATGATTGCAACCCCTGCCTTTTTTTGTTTTCCGTTTGCTTGGTAGATCTTCCTCAATCCTTTTATTTTGAGCCTATGTGTGTCTCTGCACGTGAGATGTGTTTCCTGAATACAGCACACTGATGGGTCTTGACTCTTTATCCAATTTGCTAGTCTGTGTCTTTTAATTGGAGCATTTAGTCCATTTACATTTAAAGTTAATATTGTTATGTGTGAATTTGGTCCTGTCCTTATGATGTTAGCTGGTTATTTTGCTCATTAGTTGATGCAGTTTCTTCGTAGCCTCGATGGTCTTTACAATTTGGCATGTTTTTGCAGTGACTGGTACCAGTTTTTCCTTTCCATGTTTAGTGCTTCCTTCAGGAGCTCTTTTAGGGCAGGCCTGGTGGTGACAAAATCTCTCAGCATTTACTTGTCTATAAAGTATTTTATTTCTCCTTCACTTCTGAAGCTTAGTTTGGCTGGATATGAAATTCTGGGTAGAAAATTCTTTTCTTTAAGAATGTTGAATATTGGCCCCCACTCTCTCCTGGCTTGTAGAGTTTCTGCCGAGAGATCAGCTGTTAGTCTGATGGGCTTCCCTTTGTGGGTAACCCGACCTTTCTCTCTGGCTGCTCTTAACATTTTTTCCTTCATTTCAACTTTGGTGAATCTGACAATTATGTGTCTTGGAGTTGCTCTTCTCAAGGAGTATCTTTGTGGGATTCTCTGTATTTCCTGAATCTGAATGTTGGCCTGCCTTGCTAGATTGGGGAAATTCTCCTGGATAATATCCTGCAGCGTGTTTTCCAACTTGGCTCCATTCTCCCTGTCACTTTCAGGTACACCAATCAGACGTAGATTTGGTCTTTTCACATAGTCCCATATTTCTTGGAGGCTTTGTTCATTTCTTTTTATTCTTTTTTCTCTAGACTTCCCTTCTCGCTTCATTTCATTCATTTCGTCTTCCATCGCTGATACCCTTTCTTCCAGTTGATCGCATTGGCTCCTGAGGCTTCTGCATTCTTCACATAGTTCTCAAGCCTTGGCTTTCAGCTCCATCAGCTCCTTTAAGCACTTCTCTGTATTGGTTATTCTAGTTTTACATTCGTCTAATTCTTTTTCAAAGTTTTTAACTTTTTTGCCTTTGGCTTGAATTTCCTCCCGTAGCTCGGAGTAGTTTGATCGTCTGAAGCCTTCTTCTCTTAGCTCGTCAAAGTCATTCTCTGTCCAGCTTTGTTCCGTTGCTGGTGAGGAACTGCGTTCCTTTGGAGGAGGAGAGGCGCTCTGCTTTTTAGAGTTTCCAGTTTTTCTGCTCTGTTTTTTCCCCATCTTTGTGGTTTTGTCTACTTTTGGTCTTTGATGATGGTGATGTACAGATGGGTTTTTGGTGTGGATGTCCTTTCTGTTTGTTAGTTTTCCTTCTAACAGTCAGGACCCTCAGTTGCAGGTCCATTGGAGTTTGCTAGAGGTCCACTCCAGACCCTGTTTGCCTGGGTGTCAGCAGCGGTGGCTGCAGAACAGCGGATTTTTGTGAACCATGAATGCTGCTGTCTGATCGTTCCTCTGGGTGTTTTGTCTCAGAGGAGTACCCGGCCGTGTGAGGTGTCAGTCTGTCCCTACTGGGGGGTGCCTCCTAGTTAGGCTGCTCGGGGGTCAGGGACCCACTTGAGGAGGCAGTCTAGTCTGCCTGTTCTCAGATCTCCAGCTGCATGCTGGGAGAACCACTACTCTCTTCAAAGCTGTCAGACAGGGACATTTAAGTCTGCAGAGGTTACTGCTTTCTTTTTGTTTGTCTGTGCCCTGCCCCTAGAGGTGGAGCCTACAGAGGCAGGCAGGCCTCCTTGAGCTGTGGTGGGCTCCACCCAGTTCGAGCTTCCGGGCTGCTTTGTTTACCTAATCAAGCCTGGGCCATGGTGGGCGCCCCTCCCCCAGCCTCGCTGCTGCCTTGCAGCTTAATCTCAGATTGCTATGCTAGCAATCAGCAAGACTCCGTGGGCGTAGGACCCTCTGAGCCAGATGCGAGATATAATCTCCTGGTGTGCCGTTTTTTAAGCCCGTCAGAAAAGCGCAGTATTAAGGTGGGAGTGACCCAATTTTCCGGGTGCCGTCTGTCACCCCTTTCTTTGACTAAGAAAGGGAACTCCCTGACCCCTTGTGCTTCCTGAGTGAGGCAATGCCTTGCCCTGCTTCAGCTCGTGCACGGTGCACTTCACCCCATGTCCTGCGCCCACTGTCTGGCACTCCCTAGTGAGATGAACCCGGTACCTCAGATAGAAATGCAGAATCACCCATCTTCTGCGTCGCTTACTCTGGGGGCTGTAGACTGGAGCTGTTCCTATTTGGCCATCTTGGCTCCACCCCTCCAATTGTATATTCTTAATTATGAGACAAAGATTTGGGTTTTTCTTTTCTTCCCTAAAACCATTTTTTGGCTGTGTGTCGTGGCTCATGCCTATAATCTCAACACTTTGGGAGGCCAAAGTAGGAGGATCACTTGAGTCCAGAAGTTGGGGGCTACAGTGAGCTCTGATCACACCCACTGCACTCCAGCATGACAGAGTGAGCCCCTGTCTCTCCAAAAAAAAAAAAAAAAAAAAAGAAGCTTGCATTTTTAAAATGAAAATAGGTTGTTAATTCTGAGTTCAACACATGTAAACATTCATTTTTCAATTTTGATATTTCATAATATAGTAAAATATCTTGGATACTTATAGGTACTAACCACTAGAAATAATTTGATACACCAGTGTAACTGGTCATATCTGTTGTTTATCTGTTGAATATTTAGGTTTACTCTTCTAAGCTATTTGTAACAGGAGCCTAAAAACTGGATTTCTTTCAGTGAACTTCATGGCTCTTTGGTTATTGAAGATGGCAAGTAAGGGGCACTCTGGATACAGTTCACTTTCCTGACAACCATCAGGATAATATCATAGGCACACGGGCCCAACCATCCTCATTTTTTATTTAAATAGCAAGCCATTTAAGGACCTTGAAAAGTATTAGAGAGTTTCACGATCTGCTCATGTACTGTGATTTAACCGTATTATAATTGTTTTTTGTTTTTTGTTTTTTTTTGAGACAGTCTCACTTTGTCGCCCAGGCTGGAGTGCAGTGGAGCGATCTTGGCTCACTGCAAGTGCTGCCTCCCAGGTTCACGCCATTCTCCTGCCTTAGCCTCCCAAGTAGCTGGGACTACAGGTGCCCACCACCACGCCCAGCTAATTTTTTGTATTTTTTTTTTTTTTTAAGCAGAGATGGAGTTTCATCGTGTTAGCCAGGATGGCATATTGTAATTCCTTAATGAGAATTTTATAAACAGGCACAGTTTGAGATGCAGAGTTTCCAACAGACTTAACGGAGTTTTTTTCCTTTTAGGTGTAAAAGGAAGAGAATGTCTCCTGGACCTAATTGCCACAATGCTGGTACTACAGTTTATTCGCACCAGGTTGGAAAAAAAGGGAATAGTGTTCAAATCACCGATGGAACTGGATGACGCTTCTATTTCCAGGTGGCTTTAACTATAGTATTATGCAACTTATTTATATTTTCAACTATTTAATAAACCTTAGAAACAGCTATAGGGAATTATCTTACATGTGTAGACTACTTTATAAGTATGTAGCAAGAGAATTTGTTTGCAGGT
>NW_026655466.1:0-7010 GCF_009828535.3 Hylobates moloch
AAGAAGAAGAAGAAGAAGAAGAAGAAGAAGAAGAAGAAGAAGAAGAAGAGCGAAAAGCAAGTCAAGCAAAAATTTCAGATACGTTGACTCCTGGGGGCTGGAGCAGCTTCACGGGACACCCTCCTCAGCTGGTGGCCTCTGCTTCTCCTGACAAATGCTTCATTCACTCTGGCAGCTGTGGCCCCCGGGGGCTGCCACGTGCCTGAAACTGAGGCATGGAGAGCCCATCTCTGCAGCAGAACCAGCAGCAGCGGGTGCAGGGGAGCCAGTGACACTCAGGCCCGGGACCATGCCAGCATCACCAGGCAGAGACGGAGCACAGAGCCCAGGTGGCCTGCACACTCAGGTCACAGAAACAACTCAAGCCCAGGCCCCCAGGCTCAGGTCGGAGCCCCCAGCGCTGGCCTTGTTGTCGCAGGAGTGGGTGGGCTTCTCTTCTCCCTGCTGGTCTTGCTGTTGCAGGAGTGGGTGGTGGGCTTCTCTTCTCCCTGCTGTGCCACACCAGACTTACTGCCCACCAGGGGCTTTCGCCAGAGAGAGAAAACACTAAGGTAAACGAGGCCTGCTTGGGCTGTTGAGGTCCCTGAAAGTCCATGGCTGTAAACTCGTTCAGCAGTTACAACACAGAGCTTGTGGAACGTGAGGGAAGCCCCTGGGAGTTGATGGAAACATGCATAAGGAGACAGTGTAATAATTAATAGTAATAAAATATAATAATGCCATTTACCACGCACCAGGCACTGTCCTAAGGACTCTGCATATATTAACTCATTTCATTCTCACAATAAACTCTTGAAATCTTCCCCAGTTTTCAGTGATGAACCAGAACCATGAGGGCTCAAAAAATATGCCCCGTGTCATCCAACCGGAAGGTGACAGCCAGGATCTCCACCCAGGTGGGCTCCGAGGTCCTGCTTCAGACCTGCACACTAGGAGCCTGTGCAGCTGGTGACAGTCCTACCTGGCTTTCCTGCACCTTTAACTCAACAATAGAGGCAGCCCCTGATGAGGAGGAGGGAGATGGGGTGATGGGGTGCAGGCCGTAGTGTCGAAGGGCAGAGGAGGGAAACACTCAAAGGTGGCCGACAGCCACTCTCAGAGGGCGTGATGCCTGGTGGACGTGGAATAGCCTGACAACTGGTCGTCTTGGTGCCAGAAATCCCGTCTCATCCTGATACGTCTCAGCCTCGTGACCCTGGCAAGTCACTTAACATCAAAAGCTTAATTTTCCTAATTTATGAATGTGACAGGTCGCATTTTCCAATGACGTCTACAGTGGTATATTTAGCCCAACCACATGGTCTCCTACAATGCACGTGACGCCCCTCCCACTGAGGGGCTCCTTACTGCCCCAACCAATGGACTGTCAATCTAGGTCATGAAATGTGTGGACCCCTGCCTGGCACGTGCACTCTCTCTTCCTCTCCCTCCCCATGACCACAGTGTCACCTCCCACCCTCTGTCTCTGTCTCTCTGCCTCACCATCTCTCTCCCGATGTTCACCTTTGGAACTCAGCCACCATGTTGTAAGGAAGTCTTGACCACAGGGAGAGGCCATGTGTAATGTTCTAGTGACAGCCCCAGCTGCAGTCCTAGCTGGCAGCTGTCAACCCCCAGCCAGGCCTGTGGGTGGATGAGCCTTCAGGGGGTCCAGCCCCCAAGCTTCCTGTCGTCCTGCTGAAGCCCAGACTTCAGGGAGCAGGGTGGAGCCATCAGTGCTGTACCCCATCCCTGTTCCTGACCCACAGAAATGGATAGCAAATACAATCAATAGGAGTGTAATTTTCTATTTTAGGTATTTGTGAAAATTAAGTGAGACTATGTGAAAAGGTTTTGTAAACCATTATGAGATGCACCAGTATTGGACATTATTACGACAATACTTAAGAGAAGCGCCTTGGGCTCTTGAGCATGGAGGTACAGTTGTAGTATTTCTTTCTAAGCTGCTGTTATGGTTTGAATGTTTGTGTCTTCTCCGAAATTCATGTTGAAACTTCATCCCCAGTGCAGCAGTAGTAAGAGGTGGGGCCTTTAGGAGGTGGTAGGCCATGCGGGTTCTGCCCTCACGAATGGGACTAGTAACCTTATAAAAGGGCTGGAGGGAGCTAGCTTGGCCCATTCTTGTGTGGCCCCAGCTCTGAGTGTCACTGGCTCCCCTGCGCCCACTGCTGCTGGTTCTGCTGCAGAGACAAACCCACAGAGAGGGTGGAGCTCCAGCCTCACTCTCTTGGTGACTCCGCAATGCTAAAAGCAAATAAATTTAACAGACACTTTTGAGGGACCACCAACCCAGCCCTTTGGTCGTGTGAGGACACAGCATTGAAGGCGCCATCTTGGAAACACAAAACCATGTCCTCACAGACTTGGAACCTGCTGGTGTCTTGATCTTGGACTTCCCAGCCTCCAGAGTTATGACAAATAAGTTTCTATTGTGTATAAATTACCCAGTCTATAGTTTTGGTTACAGCAGCACAAATGGTCTAAAACAGTCACGCTGATACTTTTAATAGAAATTTGATAAGGAGAGTCTTGCAAGATCTGTGAGTTCTTAATACATAATATGTTTTCCATCCCCTGTCTCTGAGGTGGTGGTGCCCTACAGCACCTGCTGCTAGTGTGATGGCCACCACCTACTGAGCATCTGTTTTGTACCAGGTGCGAGTAACCTGGAGCAGAGACTTTCCCTGCCGGGAACTAGTAATTCCCATCATTCCCCAATTGGCAGGATCCCTGTGATTGGATCTTCCGCAGAATTGGGTGTCAGAAGCTGCCTAGTTGTCAGGGCGATTTCTCTGCTCTGAAACCCGGGGGGGGTGGGGCCACGGCTCACTGTGGAGGCACAAGACATCCTCCTATACCAAAGCACTGGGGTCCAACATGGCCCGTGGTGTGAGGCATGGCAGATGCCATACAGTGTGGGGCTTAACTTACCCACAGAGTTCAGACAACTATGTCCGATCCTGAAGTGTTATTTTCTCTGTATATTACTAGTTTATATACATAAAATTGTTAATGCTGATATGGCACTCTTTTTACATGAAAACATTCCAAGAGCATGAAGTGAATGCATTTGGCCTCTGATGGAAGGAGAGAGAAGGGACAGGGAATTGACTTCCTGAGTCATGGACTGGACGCTGGATGTAGTACCTGTATTGATCAGATTTCCCCAGGGAAATAAAACCAAGTCTATATCCAGATATATCTCAAGGGAGACAGAGCGAGGGGAGGGGTGTGTTGAAGAACCCGTCCTGCACAGTTCTGGGGCCTAGTGGGTAAGTCTGATTTCCTGGGCAGCTGGAAACCGAGGCAGGATCAGGCCCTTCCCGGGAGTTTCCTCCTCTGCAAGGGGACCTCGGCCCCCCTCTCCAGGCCTTTTTGCTGACCAGTCAGCCTCCCCACCCCGACGAGGTTATGCAGGATGATCTCCTCTATGACAGGGTAATGGGGGGTGTCATCTCATTTACAGAATACATTCACGGCAGCACCGTGTAACCGAGCATGGTGGCCTGGCCAGGGGACTCCCAAGCCTGACTGTGTCAGTCTACTTTTGGACCTGCCACTCTCCACATTGCCTGAGTCCATACTCGTCTCCAGATCAAGACAGCAGCAAAGTCACGCTGCTGCCCGAAACACAAGTATGCTGCACGCAACTTAAAACATGCTCCCTTTCCTCAGAAGATGAACATCTGGATGATGTCCAGGCTTCTCCTGGATGTCCTGCAGCAGAAATGAGGGAGACCTGTACATAAGAGTCAACCCAGCCGGCACAATCACCCCCATCTTCGCATGCTGGTTCCATGGCACAGGGAGTCCGAGGCTGCCAAGTGGCAGGCCTCACTTTCAGTTCAATGGAATCACTGCTGTGTCTGCTGGTGGAAGCATTTCTCCCTTGGGAACTGAGACCTGTTGGCCAGCAGGGGCCTTGGGGACAGGAGGCAAAAATGTTGCCAGTGAGTCACTAGGTTTAACACTGAGTGGCGTCACTCTTCGTTTCCACCCCGTTGATTCCTGGGCCCGTGAATCTGGGCCAGGAGAGACAGCGCCACATAAAATCTGATGCGGATTTAAAGCATGCACAACCTTGGGAAGAACCTTGCCCCAACCCTGCAAGGGGCTGCCACCTGGCTGGCATGGTAACTGAGTCTTCAAAAGGCCGTTCCTCTGTTCCATGAAGCCAGCCACTCCAGGACAGTGAGAACATAGTAAGACCGGGGAATCCATGAGCGTGGGCCCATTGCAGCACTTCTTTCCTGTGAGGTGAGTTCCTTGGTCAAAAGCGATGCTGTGTAGAATACCATGACAGTGGGAAAGGCATTCTGTAAGCCCTCGGATAGTTGTTTTGGCAGAAGCATTGCATGCAGGGAAGGCAAATCTGTATCTGGAGTAAGTGTCGATTCCAGTAATAACAAAGCACTGCCCTGTCCACAATGGAAGTGGTCCAGTGTAACCAGCCGGCTACCAGGCAGCTGGCTGATCATGCCAGAGAACGGTACCACACTTGGGACTCAGGATTGGGTGTGAGCATTGCTATAGACTGGGAGAGAGGAAGGAGACCTTTCATACAATTTAAACTTGGAATGGATTGGGTAAGAGCGTTGCTATAGATTGGGAGAGAGGAAGGAGACCTTTACTACAATTTAAACTTGGAATGGATTGGGTAAGAGCGTTGCGATAGACTGGGAGAGAGGAAGGGGAACTTTACTACAATTTAAACTTGGAATGGATTGGATAAGAGCGTTGCTATAGACTGGGAGAGAGGAAGGAGACCTTTAATACAATTTAAACTTGGAATGGATTGGGTAAGAGCGTTACTGTAGAGTAGGAGAGAGGAAGGAGACCTTTAATACAATTTAAACTTGGAAAGATGTTTTCCTTTGAGTGAAGACCACTAAGTGAGGAGAAAGGAGCTTGCAAGCCGCCGGGTCATGCACCACTACCTAGACAGTGGTGTTGTCTGCCCAGCAGCCATTTCTCTCAGGTCTTCTCAGCTAGTGCAGCCTCAGTTTTGCTCAGATACTGGCTGAAAAGTCCCCGATCTCAGAGGAGGCCAGTTCCTGCCTCAAGCCGGGGGATAAATCGTGTTTGCTCAGAAACAGCCATGGGGCTCCCTTTCCATGCCAGTAGGTTAGGCTGTGTGTGCCTGTGTGCCCAACTCTTGCCGTAAAGTGTAGGAGAAACTTGGCCAGGGGATGCTATGGAAAATATTTTTCCCAGATGAAAAGGAGTATCTTCCCAGAGAGAAAGATTCCTTCTGCACCTACCTCCTACCTTTCTCCTTGAGATGTTGCTGTTTGGAGCTAAGTCAGCTGTCCTGTGACCATCTGTCAACAAAGGTAAAGATAAAAAGACAAGCTCAGAAAGATATTGGCATGATATTTATCAAAGTTATTTTTAAGAGCAAAAATGAAGAAAGAAATTTTAAAAATGTCCATACAATGAAATACAACCATAGACATGTTATTGGTAAGAAAATGTTTATGATAATTTATTAGGGGACAAAGGCAGGTCACAAATGGGATGTAGGAACCCATCTTGAGGGTAGGTGGGCATGTCTGCAAAAGACCATAGGAAAATACATCAATACGTGTCATCTTTGAATGGTAAAATTATGAGTGACATTTGTTCTCTAATTTTTCTTCAATCCATTTGTAATACATTGTATACATCCCAGTACTGAATTGTAATGTGAAATATTTTCTTACAGTGTGATATGGTTTGGATCTGTCCTCACCCAAATCTCATGTTGAATTTAATTCCCAGTGTTGGAGGAGGGAACTGGTGGGAGGTGATTGGATCATGGGGTAGATTTCTCCCTTGCTGTTCTTGTGATAGTGAGTGAGTTCTCCTGAGATCTCCTTGTTTAAAGGGTGTAGCACCTCCCCACCCACTTGCTCTCTCTCTGCTGCTAGACATGTGAAGACATGCCTGCTTCCACTTTGCCTTCCACCATGATTATAAGTTTCCTGAGGCCTCCCCAGAAGCTGAAGCCTGTACAGCTCACAGAACCATGAGCCAATTAAACCTCTTTTCTTTATAAATTACCCAGTCTCAGATGGTTCTTTATAGCAAAGTCAATACACAGTGGAACACAGTTAAAAAAAAAAAAAAAAAAGAAAAAATAGTCAGTGTTTTTCAAAACGGGACTTTACCTAAACGTAGAATCACTGTATTATTGGGAATGCAAAAATCTTCAACGTGAGTAGAGGTGTAGTTTCCTGGGGCAGCCATAACAAATCGTCACAAAGTAAGTAGCTCGCAAGAACAGAAATGTGTTGTTTCTCAGTTCTGGATACAGAGTCAGAAATTAAGCTGTCAGCAGCTGTCCTCCCTCTGAAGGCTCCAGAGGAGAATCCTTCCTTGCCTTTTCCAGCTTTTGGTGGCTCCAGGCATCCCTTGGCTTGTGGCTGCATCAGTGCAACCTCTGCCTCCATCTTTACATGGCTTCTCCCTTGTGTCACTGTGTCCTGCCCTCCTAAGGGCACTGGTCATTGGATTCAGGACTCCAAATCCAGGATGATTTCATCTCAAGATCTTTCACTTGACTCATCTGCAAAGACCCTTTTGTGAATCTTTTGTGAATAAGGTCACATTCATAGTTACTAGGGGTTAAGACACACGTATTTTTTGGAGGGACGTTATTCAACCCAGTAGAGTGGATAATACCAAATGGCTTTCAAAAGGGACTTTTACTACTGAATTCTCATGACATGAGGTTGTGAGAATTCCACTTACTCTGTATCCTCACATTGTTTATTGTCAGGTTGTTTAATTTTGCTAATGAGGTACCTATGAATTATTATCTCTCTTTTCCCATTTGCCCCAATAATACTCGCTGGTGGTACTTGTGGTTGCAGCATTTACCCCAAGACACCTTTGCCACCATTATGTTTTTAGTAGTGGTATTTCCATTTGCAAAATATAATAATTCTTGATTGCTGAAAATGTTAAATCCTAGAAAACGTAGCATTCCTACATGTGATGTTAACACTGTTCTTAAACAGTTGTTGGCC
>NW_026655467.1:0-7009 GCF_009828535.3 Hylobates moloch
CTACCGTCAGAGTGAACAGGCAACCTACAAAATGGGAGAAAATTTTCACAACCTACTCATCTGACAAAGGGAATATCCAGAATCTACAATGAACTCAAACAAATTTACAAAAAAAAAACCAACCCCATCAAAAAGTGGGCAAAGGATATGAACAGACACTTCTCAAAAGAAGACATTTATGCAGCCAAAAGACACATGAAAAAATGCTCATCATCACTGGCCATCAGAGAAATGCGAATCAAAACCACAATGAGATACCATCTCACACCAGTTAGAATGGCCATCATTAAAAAGTCAGGAGAGGATGTGGAGAAATAGGAACACTTTTACACTGTTGGTGGGACTGTAAACTAGTTCAACCATTGTGGAAGTCAATGTGGCGATTCCTCAGGGATCTCGAACTAGAAATACCATTTGACCCAGCCATCCCATTACTGGGTATATACCCAAAGGACTATAAATCATGCTGCTATAAAGACACATGCACACATGTTTATTGCGGCACTATTCACAATAGCAAAGACTTGGAACCAACCCAAATGTCCAACAATGATAGACCGGATTAAGAAAATGTGGCACATATATACCATGGAATACTATGCAGCCATAAAAAAGGATGAGTTCATGTCCTTTGTAGGGACATGGATGAAGCTGGAAACCATCATTCTCAGCAAACTATCGCAAGGAGAAAAAACCAAACACCACATGTTCTCACTCATAGGTGGGAATTGAACAATGAGAACACATGGACACAGGAAGGGGAACATCACACACCGGGGCCTGTTGTGGGGTGGGGGGAGTGGGGAGAGATAGCATTAGGAGATATACCTAATGTTAAATGATGAGTTAATGAGTACAGCTCACCAACATGGCACATGTATACATATGTAACAAACCTGCATGTTGTGCACATGTACCCTAAAACTTAAAGCATATTAAAAAAAGACTACTATGAGACATTATATGCCAACAAATTGGGTAATCTGAAAGAAATGGATAAAGTTCCAGAAACATGCAACCTATTAAGAAAGAATCATGAAGAAATAGAATCTGAACAGACCTATAACTAGTAAGGAAATTGAATCAGTAACTAAAAACTTTTTAACAAAGAAAAGCACAGGACATGATGGCTTTACTGAATAATTCTAACAAACATTTATAGAAGAACTGTTACCAATCCTTCTCAAATGCTTCAGAAAATATCAATAGGAGGCAATATTTCCAAATTCCTATTTGATGCTACAATAGCATCAAAAAATAAAATGGGAAAAGCATAATTAATGAAGTGAAAGACTTGTACACTGTAAAGAAGAAAATATTGCTGAAAGAAGTTAAAGAAGACACAAATAAATGCAAAAACATTACATGTCCCTGTATTGGAAGAATTAATATTAAGATATCCAAAGCAATCTACAGGCTCAATGCAATCCCTACCAAAATACCAATGAGATTTTAAATGAAAATAGAAAAACAAGCCTAAAATTCATATAGAACCACGAAAGACCCCAAATAGCCAAACAATCTTCAGAAAGAAAAAAAGCACAAGGCCTCATACTTCCTGACTTCAAAATATATTACAAATCTACAGTAATCAAAACAGTATGGTACCTGCATAAAGACAGACATATAAACCATATAAACAGAATAGAGAAACCAGAAATAAACACAGGCTATACAGTCAAATGATCTTTGGTGGGGGTGCCAAGACTATACAAAAGGGAAAGAATAGTCTCTTTAACAAATGGTGTTGGTAAAACTGAATATCCACATGCAAAAGAGGAAAATTGCACCCTAATCTTATAGTATATAAAAAAAACTCAAAATAGATGAAAAACATTATTGTAAACCTGAAACTAAAACTCCTAGAAGAAAACATGGGGAAAGCTTTGTAATACTGGTCTTGGCAATGATTTCTTAGATATGACACTAAAGCACCAGCACCAAAACCAAAACTAGACAGGTGGGACTGCATTAAACTAAACATTTTCTGTATAGCAAAAGAAACAAGCAACAGAGTGAAAAGGCAACCTACAGAATGGGAGAACATGTTTGCAAACCAATATATGATAAGAGAACATTATCCAAATATATCCAAAATATATAAAGAACTCCTACAACTCAGCAAAAATCTCAAATAACTCAATTTAAAAAATCATCAAGGGACTTGAATTTTTCCAAAGACAACACACAAATAGCAAACAGATATATGAAAAGATGTTCAATATCATTAATCATCAGATAAATGCAAATTAGATCCACAATAAGATATCACCTAGTGCATGTTAAGATGGCCATTATTAAAACAAACAAAACGACAGGATTGTTGGTGAGGATGTGGAGAAATTGGAACTCTGCATTGTTGGTGGGAATGTAAAATGGTGCCACTGTTGTAAATAAGAGTAGGGACACTCCTAAAAAATTAAAAATAGAACTACTACATAATCCAATAATCTTACTTCTGGGTATCTATCTAAAAAATCAGAAGCAGGATCTCAAAGAGATATTTGCGCTCATATGTTCATTGCAGCATTAATCACAATAGCCAAGGGGTCAAAACAACCTAAATAACTATTGATGGATGACAGGATTAAAAACACGTGGTATACACACACAATGGAATATTATTCAGCCTTTAAAAAGAAGGAAATTTGGTTATATGCTACAACATGGATGAATCTTGAGGACATTATACCAAGTGAAATAAGGTAGTCATAGGACAAATACTGCACAATTCCTCTTGTATGTGGTATTTAAAGCAGTCAAACATATAGAAGCAGGAAGTAGAATAATGGTGGCTGGAGGCTTGGGAAAAGGGAAAATGCGAAGTTGCTGTTCAATGGGTATTGAGTTTTCTTCTGCAGGGTGAAAAAGTTCTAGAGATCTGTTGTACAGCAATGTGTATATAGTTAATAATACTGTACTGTACACTTAATAATTTGTTAGGAGTATAGATCTCAATGGATTTTTACCACAATAAAAAAGAAAACAGAATAATTTCATTTATAATAGCACCCAAAGAGTAAAATACTTAGGAGTAAAATTTTGAAAGATGTGGAAGACATGTACATTGAAAATTATAAAACATCATTGAAATAAATTAAAGGATGACCTAGGTAAACGAAAACAAATGCCACTCTCATGGTTTGAAAGACTTAATATTATTAAGATGGCAATACTCCCCAAATTATAGTACATAGATACAGTGGAATATTATTCAGCCATAAAAGGAAAGTAAGTACTGTTACATGCTGCGAGATGGATGAACCTTGAAAACATACTCAGTGAAAGAAGCCAGATACAAAAGGCCTCATATTGTATGATTCCATTCATATAAAATGTCCAGAATAGGGAAATCCATAGAGCTAGAGAGTAGATTAGTGGTTTCCAGGGTATGGGGAGGTAGGAATTGAAGCTAGTTGCTAACAGATCTGGTGATTATTCTTGTGATGTAAATATTCTGGTATCATATAGTGGTGATGGTTGCACATAATGAATATACTGAAAACCACTGAAGTGCAAACTTTAAAATTGTAAATTTTATATTATGTGAATTATATCTCAGTTAAAAAAACACTATGAGATACCTTAACACAGCCACCAGAATGGTTAATATTAAAAACGCTCCAACACCAAATATTATGAATGACGTGGAGCAACTGGAAATCTCATGCACTGGTGGGAATGTAAAATGGTACAACCACTTTACAAAATTTGACAGTTCTTTTGCAGTTAAACATACGCATTTCCTGTGACCCAGGAATCTACACCTAAGTTGTTACTCATGAAGAATTTAAACATATGTGCCCGCAAAGACTTGTAGACAAATAATCATAGCTGATTTATTCATAATAGCCCCCATCTGGAAATAATCCATACGTCCATAACTTTACAGACTGTGATGTGTTCATACAATAGATACTACTCAGCAATAAAAGGAATGAAATTATACATGTAACAACATGAATGAAGCTATAACATATAATGAGTAAAAATTTATACATTACGTTGTTTAATTTATATGAAATTCTAGATTGTACACTATGTTATTTCATTTCTATAAAAATCTAGAACAGGCAAAACTATTTTATGTTAGGGAAAATCGGTGATTTCTCTACAGGACTGGAGCAGGGCATTGTTGGAGAAAGGTTATTAGGGAACTTTCTGAGGTGATGCTAACATTTCATATTGTGATGGGGTTTGGGTTACACCAATGTATGCATTTTCCAAAATTTAGTGAATGTACAATATGACTTGTGCATTTCATTTTATGTTTTTTTTTTTTTTTGAGACAGGGTATTTCTCTGTCACCCAGGCTGTAATGAACTGGCATGATCATGGTTCACTGTAGCCTTGACCTCCCAGGCTCAAGCAATCCTTCCACCTTAGCCTTCTGAGTCTAGAGGTGTGTGCCACCATGACTGGCTAATTTTTAAATTTTTCTTTTTGTAGAGACGAGATTTTGCTGTGTCCCAGACTGGTCCCAGACTCCTGGGCTCAAGTCAAGTGATCCTCCTATCTCAGCCTTCCAAATTGCTGGGATTACAGACGTGAGCCACCACACTCGGCCTCATTTAATGTAAATTTCTAATGAAAAGCTAATCAGTATTGAACTCTAGTTAATTATATGCATGCTGATGCGTTTACAGTGAAATGTGCTGATGTCTGCAACTTACTTTGAAATGAAGCAAAACATAAGATGAATTAATAGATAGCTGGACAGATATATGATAAAGCAACTATAGCAAACTATTCATGTTAGAATCAAAATGATGAGTATTCACATGTTTATCATAATGCTTTCTGATTTTAATGAGTGTTTGAAAAAAATCATCATAAAATCTTGCCAAAAAATCCAAACTTAGATACATCCTTGTGAAATTCCATACCCTCAATGAGAGAGGATCCTACAATCTTCCAGAAACAAAACAAAAACAAAACACGAATATGGAACAAAGGACCAAAAATCAAAATGGCACCAAAATAAGATCGGTACTGGACCTCTCATTAGTAACTGTGGTTAACAGAAGGCAGTGGAGAAATTCCCTCAAAATTCTGGGAAAATTAGAGTTTTGCTCTGTCGCCAAGGCTGGAGTACAGTGGCACCATCTCAGCTCACTGCAACCTCTGCTTCCCAGGTTTGAGATTCTTCCACCTCAGCCTCCGAGTAGCTGGGATTACAGGCACCCACCATCATGCCTGGCTAATTTTTGGGGTTTTTTTGTTTGTTTTGTTTTTTTGTGTGTATTTTTAGTAGAGATGGGTTTTCGCCATGTTGGCCAGGATAGTCTCGAATTCCTGACCTCAGGTGACCCGCCCGCCTTGGCCTCCCAAAGTGCTGGGATTACAGGCATGAGCCACCGCACCCAGGCAGGTTTACCTATCTTTGAATTTATCACTAACAAAAGCTATAAGATTACTTACATAAAGGATTAGAATAATCAGTTTCCCGGGCATAGTGGCAAATCATCTCATGACTATGAGGGGAACACAGCCTTGGAATAAATTTGATACTATGGAGAGAGGCAGAAAGACTCCAAAACTTCGATGTTACCATGTAATCACTGATGAATCAACCTTTAAGGTTGTCTTCCCTATGGACTTTCTCTTATGTAACCTAATGTATTTCCTCATTGTTTAAATAAACTTAAGTTAAGCTCTTTGTTGCTTGGAGCCAAGCATCCTATCTGATACAAAAAGCATGCATTACTTTTGTGAAAAAAAAATAAGTGAGTAACTTCAAGAAATAAAAAAGAGATGTACAAGAAAGTCATGAGCTAGATAGGAAGCAATCCACGAAGAATAGGAAAAGAGAATTTATTTGGTATTGATGATCAGAACATTCTTCAAATAGCATGATTTTAGAGACATACAATTAGATTTCCTTGTCTGTGGGCTCAATTACACTACATGATTCTGCAGTGAACAATATTAGTATAATCCTAATAGTGTAAATACTGTTGTTTTTAGTATTTTATAAATAAGAAGCAAAGCTTAGGCAGCATAACTATATCTATAGAAAAATTTAAGTGTCATAAATCTGGAGAGTTATAAAATCTTACCTGACATAGATTCTGGAGGTAGAGAGAGGATAGGGAATGAGGGAAAATGAGGAGTTTAAATTATCTTATGTAAAGAGAGTCAAATGATAATCTCTAAGGTGAGGACTGCCTGAGTTCCGGTACTGGCTCTACCACTTATTAGCTTTGTGAACTTGGGCAAATTATTTAATCTCTCTGTGCCTCAGTTTCCTTATCTATAAAATGAGGAAAATAATAGTACCTACATCACAAGATTGTTAGTAAGAGAAGTAAACTAATATTGTATAAAGGGCTTAAAAAATCTGTCATTTCGTAAGTGTTCAGTAAATATAGGTACTATTATTTCTGTTATCTATCCAGAAACTATGGTTAAAGTATGCTATTGAAAGTTATAAAAGTAATTCATAGGAGAATTTAAAATAATGTTAACTCTAAAAATATGGGAGATAGGAGTAATGTAAATGAGCTAATTTCTTACCTTTCTTACCTTGGGTAAGGAACAAGTTATTAAAACAAAGAAATAGATAAGCATATTATTTAAGGTTATAGAGTAAACCACTTGAAGAATTAAAACTAAAAATGGTTAAAAATAGCTAACTCTGGGATGTGAGCCAGGAAGAAGAGCCAGAGATTTTACTTTTAATTTCATATACTCTGTTTTGTTTGAAAATTTTCACTATTTGCATGTATTACTAATGTAAAATTCTAATCTAACAAAATATAGCTTTTTTTCAAGTGACTGGCTCTCTTGTTAGGCAGTAGGTGCTAAACTGAGGGTTATTTTTTTCTTTATTTTTTCTTATTATGCTTTAAGTTCTGGGATACATGTGCAAAACGTGCAGGTTTGTTACATAGGTATACACATACCATGGTGGTTTGCTGCACCCATCAACCCATCATCTACAATAGATATTTCTCCTAATGCTATCCCTCCCCTAGCCCCCCACCCCCCGACAGGCCCCGGTGTGTGA
>NW_026655468.1:0-7009 GCF_009828535.3 Hylobates moloch
GCAAGTTATGCTGATTCCTTCACTTTCCAACTGGTAGAAATGACCTCAATGGATGTGATTGATCTTCATCTAAAGGTGAAATTTCCCAACAGAGAGTTTTTCCAGGGGTCTGAAAAAGGGGACTTCATTAGAGCAGAAGAGGAAAGGAGTGAGTCCTTTCTTAGGATGTTGCCAATAATTTGACTTGAATGATATTATAAATGATACTACCTATCAGTCTAATTATCCTTCTCCATAATTAATCCTGCTTATGCCACAAAGCTATTAACAATTATGTTTTTCCCTGGAGGGAACACCATGCTTCAACATTACTGCAATGTGTGGCTAGAAGTGAATTGGACAGTAAGAGGGAGAGAAAAGTGAGCTCCAGAGTTCAAATGATTATAACTGACACTGAGGTGATTGGTTCAGTGCACTTGATTTGAAAAATGAATTGTCTTGAGGACTGAGATCAAAGAAAGGCAACTAAGTGAAAAAAATATACAGGAGTACATTTTACATCTGTATCTGGGAGGTGGGCTTTCAAGGCAAGAGATCTGTGATTAGGCCCAGTCTTTATCAAGTCTGTGACCATAAAAAATAATTAAATTGGCCAAACCTCAGTTTCTTCAACTGAAAAATAGGCATAACATTATCTACCTTACAGAATTGTGCTGAGTAATAAATTACAAAATGGATATAGAGAGTTTGGTCCATTTTATAAGTGTTAAGTATTGAGATACTTAATAAGTGTTGGTTTCTCTTCTTTTTTTTAACCCTTATATCAAGTGTGATTCGGAGCAAAAAGTTGAGAAATTTGGGCTGTAAGAGCAAGAGGAAACTAAAGGTCCCTCTAAGTCATTGCCTTCAGTTTCACAGATAAGAAAACAAAAGTTTAGAAAAGTTGAATGTGGTTTACTAAGCTGATTTGTAAAATGGGAATGGGGCTATGAATTCATATTTTAATATTCTAAGGAAATCTATAAATCACTCTGCATTACTCACTCCTATTCAGATAAGGGACATGAAAAGGAGATACTCCTTATCCAGTCTTTTCCTACATTTTATACTTACGCCAGCTGACAGTTTAAATGGACTGTTATCCATCTGTAGCCCACAACTTTCATAGCTATTTGTTGAGGCAATTTCCTAAGCAGCTCTCAGAATTAGTTAGGACATGGTTATATTCAACTGGAGACAATAGATCCTAGGGGTGCAGAGACAAGAAATGTCACAGAGATGGAACAGAGAGAAATTGAAACTCTGTATTCAAACGGCAGGAAGGAGTGGGAGGATAACGCCAGAGTTTGGAGCTTGAATGACTGGGAAAGTGATTATGCCATTAAGGGATATTTGGAAGTTTAGAACAGGAGTGGATTTGCAGTAGAGGTAGAAAAGATAATGAGATCTTTTTGTACATGTGTTTGAGGTGCCATTGGAACATTCAGGCAGTGATGCCCAGCAGGCAGACTTACAGTTAGCCTTTTTAGAATTTTTGTGTGGATACCTAACAAGATGCTCTCTCCAGACAGACAGAGCCCTGAGCACAAGACTTAGTGGACAGACAGACAGTATCTTTGTGTGAAGAAAAAACACGTCTTTATCCAGTTTGATACAGGCTGGTACAGGGCTTGGTGAGCAGAGCACCAGCTGGATTATACCTCCCACTTCTCCCAGAAACATTTGCAATTGCTTTGCTAGTAGCTAGCTGGAGATGTGGATCTGAAGTTTGGTAAGAGATATCTGGGTTGAAAATAGAGATTTGGGAGCCATGAGATTATAGGTGAGAGTTCAATCTGCTCTAAGAGAGTATATATAAAATAAAAATATATAAAAGAATTGCTTTAAAGGCTTGGGTATTGTGAGGGTTTCAGAAAGTTGTTTATCATACATTCATGTTTTGGTTCTTTCATTCATTGAGAGAACAAGCCATGTGGACACATGGGGGAAGATCCTTCTAGGCAAAGGTAACAAGGGAGAAAGCCCTTAGGCAGGAATATAACCACCATGTTGTAAAACGAGTCAGGAGATCAATGTGGTTAGAACAAAGTAAGAAAAAGAAGAGAGTGGTTGGAGATAAGGTCAGATTATATAAAGGATGGGGACTGGTGCCAGATTAGGTAGGATCTTGCAGGCCATTATAAGGACTTTGGCTTTTCATCTGAGTGAAATGGCAGCCATTGGAGGGTTATAAGCAGAGGGGTGACATGACTTGGCTTATGTTTCAAAATGTTCATTTATGCTTCTGTGTGGAGAACAGAATGTAGGAGTATAGAACAGAAGCAGAGAGTCAAGTAAGATGAGGCTATTGCAATGATCCAAACATGAAATCATGTTTTGGACCAGAGTCATGGCAATAAAAATGATGAGAAATAGTTGAATTTTGGATATTTTGAAGGTAATGCTAACATAATTTCCCCTATGAATTGGATGTGGAGAGAGATAAATGGGGTGGGGTGGGAAAATAAGGGGGAAGAAAGAGAGAGTGAGAAAAGGTCCAAGGATGAAAGTGGAATTGCCATTTACTGAGATGGGAGAGACTATAGGAGAAACATGCTTGGAGTTGAAGATGGGGAATTCCATTTTGGAAGTATGAGGTTTGGGCCTAGGATATAAACTTGGAATCATCATTATATAGTTAATATTCAAAACCATGAATCTGGATGAGATTGCCAAGGTGAGTGCAAATAGAAGACTGTGAGACTGAGCCATGGAGATCACAGAGATTGGAGGACAGAGGGAGGAAAAGGAATCAGCAGAGACTGAGAAGGAACAACCAGTAAGATAGGAGAACAACCAGAGAGTGAGGAGTCTTGGAAGTCAAGTGAAGAAAGTATTTGAGAAAGGATGTTGATTGTGTTCATTGTTTCTGATAGGTAAGGAAGGATAAGGAATAGGAATTGATCACTTAATGTAACAAAGTGGAGGTCATTAGTGACTTCTACAAAGAACAGTTTTGATGGAGTGATTGAGGCAAAAGCCTGATTTGAGTGGGCTCAAAAGAAAATTGGGGACGGTAAGTAGAGAATGCCTTTGAGGAGTTTTGTTAAGAAAGGAACCAGAGAAACGAGGCCATACATTTATGGCAAGTGGGGTCAAGGGAAGGTTTCTTTAAGATGTGAGTGATAACAGTATGTTTATATAGTGCTGGAAATGGACCAGTAGAGCTCCACTGATGCAGGAGATTAAGAGAAAATTGCTAGAGCAATATCTTTGAGTAACCTAGAGGTATTGAGAGATAGTGCACAAATGGAGGGTCTGGCCTTAGATAGGAGCAGAGATGGTTCTTTCACAGTAACACGAAAGAAGAGAAAAAATACGGGTACATTCACAGGTAGATGGGTAGAAATACAAGTGTTTAGTAGGTACCTGGCAGGGCATTTCTTCCCCATCAAACAGAATGACTGTCGTAACTATGAGAGCTATGACATCTCAGTTAGGAAACAGGTGGTCTAAGGATTATGGGCTGAGAATGCATACCAAACATGTTGCCTGAAGGGAGAAGGTACTGATATTATCTGTAAGATTACAGGGGCAGCAAAAGACCATGTCAAATGGCCAACTTTAAAAGGAGCCCTGTTCCAGTGTATGGTTATCTGGAGGATTTTGGCTGGGACTCCAGCAGTATCAATGGAGACCACGTTATCTGGCAAGGGAATTCCTCGCTCTCTGGCAAGAAATATCCTATCCAACCTCAGGGAAGTTGCCAGTCCAAGCCCCATTCATGTCCCCTCCCCCTCCCCCTCCCCTAGTTCAAGGTCTTGAGGAGTCCTAAATAACATTTGTCATAGGCTTTTTATGTGCTGTGGTAGAAATGTGTCTGGTTGGACTTTCTTTACAACTGTGGTTAATGGACCTTCTCCTGCTGTGGTTCCGAGTCATTGTTATGCTGCCAGCCTGGTATTTGTTTCAACCAAATTAAGGTTTTTAGTGGCCTGAGGCAAAATGTTCACCCACCCATGCACAGTATTGGATTGCAGAAGTGTTCACAGTTGTGCCTTTGAAATGCCATTTTTTCCTTTCAATTAAGTCTGCTGCTTGGGTGTTATATGGCAAGTGAAACCAATCTATGTCTTTTTCATGTTCCCAATCTTAGACCTCATGTCCAATGAAATGTGTGCCTTGAGGGTATCCATACATAACACTGAGTTGCTCCAAGTCCTTGATGGTGGTGGCTATCTGCTTTGCCCTTTTACACGGGAAGTCCTATAACACTCCCATCAAACTGAAGAAGCAGCAGATTTGAAGTGGGAAGAAGGGAAAGTTAGGTTCTGGAGAGGGTGACTGTGAAGGGCCTGTGGGGGGATCTGAGTAGAGTTTCATGTGTAGGGTTCACATTATAGTTCTAGAGTGAAGGTGGCACAGAATTGGGAGGTGGTTACGTGAGGCCAAGAGAATGGTTAAGGTCATGCATGGAGGAGGAGGAAGGATAAAGGGAGGGGAAAATGGGAAGGGAAGGGGAAATGGGAGGGGGAGAGAAGAGAATATGGTCCAACACAGAGCTGTGGGGCCTGACCACATTGCAAGATCAGGGGCAAGAAGAGAAAGATTTATCAGGGAATGGAGCAGAGGACAAGCTACCTATCTCACTTGACTGCTATTAGGCAGAGAATGTTTGAAGAAGCACAGTTATGAACCCCACAATATTTCATGTATTTTTCATTACATCATGAGCTGGTTGCAGCCTCACTGCTTTACAAGTTCTCCTGTCCCTGAAGATCTCAAAGGACAGAATGTTCCACATGCAGTACCAGCTTGAATCATGGAAGTTGTTTTAACAGGAGGAAAACAAATTAAAGCCCCCTTATGTCCGGGTTACGCAGGGACTCTCCCTTCCTGTCTTCTTCTGAATCAAGGCCAGGCTCTGGGAATTATCATCCCTTCACATCTGCATGCCTTTCACTTTGCAAAGAGCTTTCATGACTGCCATCCAAACTGGATCCTTAGAGAACCTCTATGAAGGAGGCAAAGTAAAGATTATGACCTTCACTTTACAAATAAGAATCCAGGTGGTAGAGAGATTTGAACAGGGTTACCTGTGAGCTGCCTCTGCAATGCAAGTCCTTGGCCTCCTGGCCTGGTGGTCCATCCCCTGCAGAGCACTGCCAAGAGGGCCACTACTGGGTGGCTCCAGCTGCTGCTGTCTGTGAGCTCGTTAGAACCTGTCAGCTGTGGCTCCAAGACCTGCCTCAGTGATCACTGAAAATGTTGATGGTGCCAATAACCAGGACCTCCAAGCCGAGACTGGCCTCAAAGAGTTTATTGAGCACCTACCACATACCCACCACCATGCTGGTGCTTATGGGGAACACAACAAGGGTACCACATAGCTACTGTCCTTGAGGAAATTATAATTTCAACAGGAAGAAAATTCTTAGACACCAAGTCCAGAGACAATTCCAAGGGCTTCTCTCTCTTCCACTAACCAGTCTCTTGTTAGCAACAATGACACATAGACCCCTTCTGCATTCACCTCTCTTATCCCAGCTCCAGTGTGGGAGGGGATTGGTGGATGACTAGGAAGAGTAATGAGGAAGAGAAGGAAGATGGAGGAAGAAAGGGAAAAATTAGAGCTTCTACTAAACACTAGAAACAGTGTGAAGTTTATATGCTATAGATAGGTCATTTGTATTATATTTATCATACATATACATGAACATATACACACAAACACATACATACATAATCACTTTCCATGAATTAACTCATCTAGATATTTAGCCCATTCTCATTCCTGGAAAGAGCTTAGGACCATGTCTGTCACTTAGAAAGCACTGAATGAGTATTAACTATTCTTCCTTCTTATCATGATCGTTATCATCTGCAGTCATATTTAAAGCCTTGGCACCTGCAGTGTGTGTGGAGCTGTTTAGACAGGAAAATGAGAAGGCTCCAAATACTAATATTATCTACCTCGATAACCTAGCAGGGCTCTGAAGCTAAAGAGATTGTTGAGCCCTGCTTACTGATGTCCCATCCCTCTACACACTAGCCTAATTTCCAAGTGTTGAATAGAACTTTGCAAATATTTATTACTAGTAGTAGTAGCAGTCATCATCTTTATTTTCCCTTATATTCTCTCCTGGGCACCATGGTTTGGACCAGACACTTCACTGTCATGAATCTTACTCTTCAATCTCTTCCATCACTGTCTAGGGATGCCTAAGCCTCTTATTTCATTGAGTAAATCAAGTCCATACATCAGGGAGACTTTCTTATCCAGCAACCACACCCACTATTAGCTCCTTTTCTCTAGACCAAAAGAGTGAGACGAATCCTTAAACTCCTCTCTCTTGCTTTTGTTTATTTAAAAATATTTAATTGACAAATAAAAATTGCACAAATTCAAGGTACACATCATGATTTTACATACATATACATTATGTACTGATTCCTACAATCAAAGTAATTAATACATCCATCACCACCCATAGTTATCAGTTTGTACGTCTGTGTGTGAGGGAGGGGTGAGGACACTTCAAATTTGCTCCCTTATAAAATTTAAGTAAACCATACAGTATTATTAACTATAGCTACTCTGCTGCACTTTAGATCCTCAGAAGTATTCAGCCATAAAAGTAAGGAAATCCTGCCATTTTCAACGAGATAAGTAAACTTGGAGAACATTATGCTAAGTAAAATAAGTCAGACACAGAAAGACAAATACTGCATGACCTAACTTATATGTGGAATCTAAAAAAGTTGAGCTTATGGAAGCAGAGAGTAAAACAGTGGTGGTCAGGGGCTTGGAGTCAGAAGAAATGAGGAGACATTGCTCTCTCTCTTTGACTTCTTTGAAGTCTTCTTCTACCAGTTTCTCTCCTTTTCTGGCCATTTATCCAGATCCTCTTGCTCTGCTCAAACCTCAAATTGTGCTGCGCTCCAAGACTCTCACCTTAGCCCCCTAGGTGATCACCTCTGAACCTGAGGCCTCAGAACACAGTGCTTCTCTCTACCACTGCATTTACTGATTTACTGTTTCTTTTTTTATATATACTTTAAGTTCTAGGGTACATGTGCACAATGTGCA
>NW_026655469.1:0-7008 GCF_009828535.3 Hylobates moloch
TCGAGTGGAATGTAATGGAATGAAATCGAATGCAGTGGAATGGAGTGGAGTGGATTGGAATGGAATGGAATGAAGTGGAGTGGATTGGAATGGAAGGGAATGGAATGGAATGCAATGGAATGGAAGGGAAAGGACTGGAAGGGAATGGATTGGAGTGGAGAGGAGTACAGTGGAATGGAATCGAATGGAGTGCAGTGGACAGCAGTAAGAAGGAAAGGAAAGGATTGGAGTGGAGAGGAGTGGAGTAGAGTTGATTCAAGTGCAATGGAATGGAATGCAATGGAGTGGAATGCAGTGGATTAGAGTGGCGTGGAGTGGAGTGGAATGGAATGGAACGGAGTGTAATGGAATGGAATGGAATGCAATGGAATGGAATGGAAAGGAATGGAGTGGAGTGGAGTGCAGTGGAGTGGAACGGAGTAGAAAGGAACGGGGTGGAGTAGAGTGGAGTAAAATGGAGTGCAATGGAAAGGATTGGCGTGGAGTGGACTTGAATGGGAAGGAATGGAATGTCACGGAGTGTAGTGGATCAGAGTGTAATGGAATGAATGGAATGGAATGCGGTGGATTGGAATGGAGTGGAGTGGAGTGAAATGGAATAGAATGGAAAGGAATGGAATGCAAAGGAATGGACTGAAATGGAATGGAATGGAATGGATTGCAATTGAGTGGAGTGGAGGCAAAGCAGTGTAGTGGAATTAACTGGAAAGGAATGGAGTGAAGTGCAGTGCAATGCAAAGGAATGGAACCCAATGGAGTGGAGAGGATTGGATTGGGAAGGAATGGAATGGAGTAGAGTGGAGTGGCGTGGAATAGAGTGGAGAAGAGTGGAATGAAATGTAATGGAATGGATTGGAATGCAGTGGAGTGGAGTGGAAACGAACGGAGAGGAGTGCAAGTGGAATTGAATGAATGGAATGGAAGGGAGTAGAGTGGAGTGGAGTTTAAGGGAAAGGAATGGAATGGAGTACAGTGGATTGCATTGGAGTGTAGTGGAGTGGAATCTAGTGGAATGAAATGGAAGGAATGGAATGGAACGGATTGGAATGGAATGGAATTTAATTCAATAGATTGGAGTGGAGTGGAATCGAATGGAATGTAGCCGAATGGAATGCAATGCAATGCAAAGGCAAGGAATGGATTGGAATGGAAACGAATTGAGTGGAGAGGAGTGGAATGCTGTGTAGTGGAAGGGAGTAGAAAGGAAAGGAATGGAGTGGAGTGGAATGGGAAGGAATGGAGTGGAGTTGAGTGAAATGGAGTACATGGATTGTTTTGGAATGGAATGGAATGGAATGGAATGGAGTGGAATGGAATATAATGCAATGCAATGCAATGGATTGGAGGTCAGTGGTGTGGAGTGGAATGCAATAGAAGGGAAAGGAATGGAATGGAATGCAATAGGACAGTATGGAATGGAATGGAATGCAGTGTAGTGCAGTGTAGTGGAATGAAGTAGAAAGGAACGGAGTGGAGTGGAGAAGAACAGAGTGGAGTGGATTCGGGTGGAATGCAATGTAATGTAATGGAAGGGAAGAGAATGGAATGGAATCTAATGGAATGCAGTGGGAGTGGAGAGGAGTAGCATGGAACGGAATGAAGGGAATGGAATGGAATGGAATATAATGGAATTCATTGGAGTTGGAATGGTGTGGAATGAAAAGGAATGGAATGGAATGGAATGGAATGCAATGGAATGGAATGGAGTGGAGTGCAGTGTAGTGGAATGGAGTAGAAAGGAATGGAGTGGAGTGTAGTGGAATGGACTGGAATGGAGTGAAGTGGAGTGGAGTTGAATGGGAAGGAATGGAATGGAGTAGAGTGGAGTGCATTGGAGTGGAGTTGAGTGGAGTGGATTGGAATGTAATGGAATGGAATGGAATGGAATTCAGTGGATTGGAGTGGATTGGAATGGAATGGAGTAGAATGGAAGGGAATGGAATGGAATGAAATGCAATGGAACAGAATGGAATGGAATGGAAAGGAATGAAATGGAGTGGAATGAGGTGGACAGGAATGGGAATGAATGGGCTGGAGTGGGGTAGAGTAGAGTGGATTCCAGAGGAATGTAATAGAATGTAATGTGATGTAATGGAACGTAATGAGGTGGATTGGAGTGGAATGGAGTATAATGGACTGGAAGGGAAGGGAATGGAATGGAACGCAAAGCAATGGAACGAGATGGAATAGAATGGAATGGAACGGAGTGGAGGGGAGTGCAGTGTAGTGGAACGGAGCAGAAAGGAATGGAATGGAGTGGAATGGAATGGAATGAAATGCAAAGGAGTAGAGTGGAATGGAGTTGAAAGGAAAGGAATGGAATGGAGTAGAGTGGATTTCATTGGAGTGGAGTGGAGTGGATTGGATTCGAGCGGAATGGAATGGAATGGAATGGAATGGAATGGAATGGAATGGAATGGAATGGAATGGAATGGAATGCAACACAGTAGATTGGAGTGGAGTGGAATCGAATGGAATGGAAGTGAATGGAATGGAATGCAACACAGTAGATTGGAGTGGAGTGGAATCGAATGGAATGGAAGGGAATGGAATGGAATGGAATGCAAAGGAACAGAATGGAATGGATTGGAAAGGAAGTTAGTGGAAAGGAGTGGAATGTTGTGTAGTGGAATGGAGTAGAAAAAAATGGAATGGAGTGGATGGGACTGGGAAGCAATGGAAGGGAGTGGAGTGGAATGGGAAGGAATGAAATGCAGTTCACTGGTGTGGAGTACAGTGGATTCGAATGGAAGGGAAAGGAACGGAATGGAGTGGAATGGAAAGGAATAGAATGGATTTGGGTGGAGTAGAGTGGAGTGGAACGGAATGGAAGGTAACGGAATGGAATGGAGGCAATGGAAAGGAATAGAATGGAATGGAATGGAGTGCAGTGGAGTGCAGTGTAGTGGAATGAAGTAGAAAGGAAAGCTGTGGAGTGGAATGGAGTAGAGTGGATTTGAATGGAATGTAATGGAATGGAAGGGAATGGAAGGGAATGGAATCTAATGGAATGCAGTGGGAGTGGAGTGCAGTGGGATGTAACGGAATGGAAGGGAATTGAACAGAATTCAATGGAATGGAATGGAGAGGAATGGAATGGAATGGAGAGGAATGGAGTCGAATGGAATGGAATGGAAAGTAATGGAATGGAATGGAATTCAGTGGATTGGAGTGGAGTATGGTGGAAAGGAAAGGATTGGAAAGGAAAGTAACAGGATGAAATGCAGTGGAACGGAAAGGATGAGACTGTGATTGAATGGAATGGAGTGGACTGCAGAGTAGTGGAAAGGAGTAGAAACTAATGGAGAGAAGTGGAGTGGAGTGGAATATAATGGAAGGGAATGGAGTGGTGTGGAGTTGAAAGAAGGAATGGAATGGATTGGAGTAGACTGGTTTTGAGTGGAATGGAATAGAACGGAACGAAATGGAATGGAATGGAATGGTATTGGATGGAATGCAATGCAATGGAGTGGATTGAAATGGAATGGAAAGGAAGGGAATAGAATGGAATGGAATGGAATGGAGTGGAGTAGAGTGCATAGTGGTGGAATTGAGTACAAACGAATGGAGTGGAGTTGAGTGGAATGCAATGGAAACGAATGGAGTGGGGTGGACTGGAATGGGAAGGAATGGAATGGTTTGGAGTAGATTGGAGTAGAATGTATTCGCGTGGAATGGAATGGTATCAAATGGAATGCAGTGGACTGGAGTGGAGTGGACTTGAGTGGAACGGAATGGAAGGGAATGGAATGGAATGGAATTCAATGAAATGAAATGGAATGGAATGGAATGGAGTTCAATGGAGAGCAGTGAATTGGAATGATGTCCAAAGGAGTGGAGTGTAGTGGAGTGGAGTGGAATGGAGTGGAATAGAGTGGAATTGAATGGAATGGAAAGCAGTGTATTGGAGTGGAGTGGAGTGGAATGGAAGGGAAAGGAATGGAATGGAATGCAGTGGAACCGATTGGAATGGAATGCCATGAAACTGAGAGGAGTGGAGTGCAGTGTAGTGGAATGGAGTAGAAAGGCATGGAGTGGAGTGGCATGGAGTTGAGCGGAATGGAATGGAATGGAGTGGAGTGGAGTGGAGTGGAGTGGAGTGGAATGGGAATGAATGGAGTGGAGTGGAGTGGATTAGAGTGTATTCGAGTAGAATGGATTGGAATGGAATGGAATGGAATGCAGTGGATTGGAGTGGAATGGAACGGAATGGAATCGAATGCAATGGAATGGAATGGAGTTGAAAGAATGGAGTGGAGTGCTGTGTAGTGGAAAGGAGTAGAAAGGAATGGAGTGCAGGAGAGTGGAGTGGAATGCAATGGAATGGAAAGGAATGGAGTGGAGTGGAGTGGAGTTGAATGGGAAGGATTGGAATGTTGTGGAGTGGAGTAGAGTGGATTCAAGTAGCATGCAATGGAACGGAATGGAAAGGAATGGGATGTGGTGGATTGGAGTGGAGTGGAGTGGAGTGGAATGGAATGAAATGGAATACAATGGAATGGAATGGAATTGGAAGGAATCGTATTGAGTGGAGTGTAGCTGAATGAGAAGGAATGGAATGAGGTGGAGTGGAGGGGACTGCAGTGGATTCGAGTGGAATGGAATTGAAAGAAATGGAATGTAGTGCAGTGCATTGAAGTGGAGTTGAGTGGAGGAGAATGGATTGGAATAGAGTGGAATGGAAAGCTATGGAAAGGAATGGAATGGAATGGAATGGAATGGAATGGAAGGCAGTGGAGTTTAGTGGAGGGGAGTGGAGTGGAATGGAATGGAATGGAAGGCAGTGGAGTTTAGTGGAGGGGAGTGGAGTGGAATGGAATGGAATGAAAGGGAATGGAGTGGAGTGGAGTGGATTAGAGTGTATTAGAGTAGAATGGATTTGAATGGAGAGGAGTGGATTGCATTGTGATGGAATGGAGTAGAAAGGAATAAAATGGAATGGAGTGGAGTGGAATGGAATAGGGTGGAGTGCAGTGGAGTGTAAATCGAAAGAATGGAATGGAGTGGTGTGAAATGGAATGCAGTAGAGTGGATTCGAGATTAATGGAATGGAATGGAATGGGAAGGAATGCAATACAATGGAATGGAATGGAATGGAATGGAATGCCGTGGATTTTAGTGGATTAGAATTGAATGGAGTGGAATCGAATGGAAAGGAATATAAGGGAATGGAATGGAATGCAATGGCATGGAATGGGATGGAATGGAACAGAGTGGAGTAGAGTGGAGAGCAGTGTAGTGTAGTGTAGTGGAGTGGAGAGCAATGTAGTGGAATGGAATAGAAAGGAAGGGAGTGGAATGACATGGAGTGGAGTGGAATGGAATGGAATGGAATGGAGTGGAGTGGAGCGCAGTGGAATGTGAAGGAATGGAATGGAGTGGAGTGGAGTGGTTTAGAGTGTATTAAAGTAGAATGGATTGGAATGGAATGGAATGGAATACAGTGGATTGGAGTGGAATGGTATGAAATGGAAAGGAAAGGAATGGAATGCAATGGAATGGAATGGTATGGAATGGTATGGAATGGAGTGGAGTGCTGTATAGTGGAAAGGAGTAGAAATGAACGGAGTGCAGGGGAGTGAAGTGGAATGCAACGGAACGGAAAGGAAAGGAGTAGCATGTAGTGGAGTAGAATGCGAAGGATGGGAATGTTGTGGAGTGGAGTAGAATGGATTCGACTAGTATGAAATGGAATGAAATGGGAAGGAATGGAATGTAGTGAATTGGAGTTGAGTGGAGTGGAGTGGAATGGAATGGAATGGAATGGAATACAATGGAATGGAATGGAATGGAATGGAATGGAATGGAATGGAATGGAATGGAATGGAATTGTATTGAGTCGAATGTAGCTGAATGGGAAGGAATGGAATGAAGTGGAGTGGAGGGGACTACAGTGGATGCGAGTAGAATGGAATGGAATGGAATGAGGTGGAGTGCAGTGGAGTGTAATGCGAAGGAATGGAATGGAGTCGTGTGAAATGGAACGGAGTAGAGTGGTTTCGAGATTAATGGAATGGAATGGAACGGAAAGGAATGGAATACAATGGAACGGAATCGAATGGAATGCAGTGGATTTTAGTGGATTGGAATGGAATGGAGTGGAGTGGAATGGAATGGAATATAAGGGAATGGAATGGAATGGAATGGAATGGAATGGAATGGAATGGAATGGAATGGAATGGAATGGAATGGAATGCAATGGAGTGGAGTGCAGTGTAGTGGAGTGGAGTGGAGTGGAGTGCAATGTAGTGGAATGGAGTAGAAAGGAACGGAGTGGAATTACATGGAATGGAGTGTAATGGAATGTAATGGAGTGGAGTGGATTGCAGTGGAATGTGAAGGAATGGAATGGAGTGAAGTGGAGCAGAGCCGAGTGTATTCGAGTGGAATGGAATGGAATGGAAAGGAATGGATTTGAGTGGAATAGAGTGTAGTGGAATGGGAAGGAATGAAATGGAGTGGAGTGGGTTGGCGTGTATTAGAGTGGATTCGACTGGAATGGAATGGAATAGAATGGAATGCCGTGGATGGGAGTGGAGTGAAATGGAATTGAATGGAAGGGAAGGGAATGGAAATGAATGGAATTCAATGGAAGGAATGGAATAGAATTGAATGGAATGGAATTGAAGGGATTGGAGTGGAGTGTAGTGGAGCGGAGTAGAAAGGAATGGAATGGATTGGAATGGAGAGGAGTGGAATGGAATGAAATGGAATGGAGTAGACTGGAGTGGAGTAGAATGGAAAAGAATGGAATGGATCAGAGTGGATTGGAGTGGAGTGGAGTAGAGTGGTTTTGCGTGAAATGGAATGGAATGGAATAGAAAGGAGATGAGTGGAGTGCAGTAGATTGGAGATGAATGCAGTGGAGTGGAATGTTATGGAATGTAAGGGAAAGGAATGGGATGGAATGCAAAGGAATGGAACAAAATGCAATGGGAAGGATTGCAGTGTAGTGCAGTGTAGTGTAGTGAAATGGAGTAGAAAGGAATGGAATGTAGTGGAGTGGAG
>NW_026655470.1:0-7008 GCF_009828535.3 Hylobates moloch
TGGTGGCTCATGCCTGTATTACCAGCACTTTGAGAAGCTGAGATGGGAGGATCACCTGAGATCATGAGTTCAAGACCAACCTGGCCACCATGGCAAAACCCCGTCTCTACTAAAAATATAACAACAACAAAAAATTAGCTGGGCATAGTGATGTATGCCTGTAGTCCCAGCTACTTGGGAGGCTGAGGCATGAGAATTGCTTGAACCTGGGAGGCAGTGGTTGCAGTGAGCAAGATCGTGCTACTGTACCCCAGCCTGGGTGACAGAGTGAGACTCTGTCTCGAAGGAAAAAAAAAAGTGTATATATATATATATATATACATACACATACAGTATATATGGTATATATATATCTATATCACGGAGAACTCAATAATTTATATATAGATATCACTGAGAACTCAATAATTTACATATAGATATCACTGAGAACTCAATAAATAATTTTTCAAGTTCAGTACATATTTTTTAAAGAGCCTGCTGTGCCACTTTGGCTGTTTTGTGGCTAAAACTAAAATTAAATTCTAGGGCACCATTCATCACTGTACATTGCTGGCAGTAAATGTACTCTATAAAATCAGATCATTTTCTGCTTTTCACAATTCCCATTTAAATGTGTTCATTAATAGAAGTGTAACTGGCAATTATTCCAGTGATCCTGCAAGCATTCGAATCTTTATTAAAATAAAATATGTTGCCCAAGCTTTGGAAGTCTTTTCAACGCTATATTTGGGCTGAGTGTGCGAGACTCTAAGTCCTCTTAAATCTGTGTTGACTAATTTAATTTCAGGAAAATACAAGGGAGGAGAATGTGTCAAAAGAAAATGAGAAATAATCAGTTATTTTCTTGTCTATTCACATTTTAGTAAATTATGCTTAATATCTCATTTTCCAACTCCCATAAAATTTTAGAAGATTGGGTCAAAACTTTTCATCTCAAGTTCCCTGTGGTTGTTGTTTTCACAAACACATATTAAGCATCGAGCACCAACTACTTACTGAATGCTTAATATATCCCAAGGACTTTGCTAGTATTGGATATATATTGATACAAAAAAGAATCGTTGTCACCTGACAGACACTAGAGTATAGTGGAGGAAGGGGAAATTAATAAGTAAGCAAAGAATTACTTAAGGGTAAATTATGGTACATCCAATGGGAAAAAAAAAAAAAAAGACAGAACTCTGTGAAAGACTCCTGTGGATGCAGGAGACCTAAGGAAAGTATGATGATAAGTTTTATATGTCAACTAAGCTATACTAGGGTGCCCAGTTGTTTGGTCAAATACTAATCTGTATTTTACTGTGGAGATATTTTGTAGATGTGATTAGCATCTATAATCAGTTGACTTTAAGTAAATCAGATTACCCTTGATAATGTGAGTGGGGCTCACTCAATCAGTTGAAGGCATTAAGAGCAAAACCTGAGGTTTCCCAGAGAAGCAGAAATTCTGCCTTGACTATAATGTTGAAATCCTGCCCGAGTTTCCAGCCTGCTCACCTGCCCTGCAGATTTTGGACTTGCCATTCCCCATAATCACATTAGCCAATTCTTTAAAATAAATCTACAGATAGATAGATGATTGATAGACATAGATCCAATTATCTCTCTTCTCTGGAGGAATCTGAGTGTTGTAGCAGGACTTTCTGAAGTTGAGGGTTTTTTAATGGCAGACCTCAGGAGAAAACCAGTAAGGAAAGAAGCAAGAAAAAAGTTATTCCTGGTTGAAGACACAGCAAGCGCAAAAGCCCTAAGGCAGGAAAGGGTTTATTGGGTTTAAGAAACTGATGGAGGTTGATGTGACCAAATCACCATGATTGAGGGAGAAGGTGATATAAGATGAGACCAGCCAGGTAGACATAGAGCAAGTGAAGCAGAGTCTTACAGGCTGGATTTGACTCATTGCCCAGTGCAAAATGATTAAAGGATTAACTAGGAGAATGACACAAGCTTATGTTTGTAAAACAAAACTCTATTTGGCAAATAATGGATTTGGTCATGGAGGAAAAATAAAGAATGGGTAAAGAAGATATTGCAGTAGACTAGCCAAGTTATGATGGTACATTGGATTAGAAATTTTCATTGTTGAGATATAAAGAAGTGAAAGTATTTAATCTATATTTTATAAATAAAACTGACAGAATTTGACAAATAGGTTGAATGTGGCTAGGAGGGAAAGAGCAACAATACAGATGATTCCAAGTTTTCTGACTTAAGCAACTAGGCAGGTATTCTTACCATTTACTAAGACGCAGAAAACTGGGGGAAAAAATATTGAGTGAGGTTGGGGGTGTTAGGAATTAGTAATCAAAATTTGAATTTAGTCTTCTAAAGTTTGATAAATTCTAGTGGTTGGATATAAAATTTTTTAGAGCTGAGAGGGGTGTTTGGGGCTGAAAATACATATTTAAGGATCACCAGCGTATATGTAACATTTAAGGCCATGGGAATTGATGATTACTAACAATTGTAAGAAAAATAACATGCATTGAATACATATAATGAACCAGCTCTGCCCAAAATACTTTAGGTATGATTAACCCACTTTATTCTCTTAGCAGCCCTACAAAATAGGTTTTTTTAAAATAATAATAATAATAATAAAAGAAATGGGCAAGGAATGGTTAAGTGACCTCCCCGAGGTCACAGCTAGCAAGTGGCAAGGCTGGGAATTGAACCAAGGTACCCTAGCACCGAAATGCATACCTTTTTGACCACTAAGAATGACTTAAAAGAGACAAAAGGATTTAGGCCTGGTCAGGAGGAACTCTAGCATTTAGAGGATTAGTAAAGCCGGAAGAGATAGCAAAGGACACTGAAAAGAAGCAACCAGAGAGATGGAAAGAAAACCAGGAGGATGTGGTATCACATAAACCCAAAGACAATAGTCCTTCAAAAAACAGGCATTGAATGCTAAGCAGACAAGCAAGATAAAGACAGAGAGGTGACTGTATTAGCTAGGGCTCTTTGATGGTAAGCAACAGAATCTTGACCTAACAGGAGAAAAAAAGAAGTTCCTAAAAGAATCTAGGGAAGCTCAAAGAATTGAATGAAAACCTCTTACAAGTACCAGGCCTTGTAAGAGAGAAGCACCTGAAAAGCTCCAGGTATTTTCTTGGGAGTAAACTAAGATGAGAGCCACAACATTCAGTAAATGACAATTATATATCTTACAAACACTCCTCATTCTCTATGGCACAACCCTCTTGGGCTTCTTTCAATTTCATGACACAAGTTCTTCCCAGAGAAATAACCAAATTCTGGCACCTGCAGAGAAGCAGAGGAGGATTGGGAAGCCCACAAGAACCTTGCCTTTGGGTGACCTTGTCTTCTTGCCCTTATGCCATGCTTTTCCAGCATTTCCCCAATACCTTTCCATCATGGTGCTAACAGCCATCTCCTCCACTGGCTACTTTATATGTACATTTACTTTAAATCACTCATGGAGAAGAGCTTCTTGCCTCTTCTGGTCTGAGGACCTTTTGGTTCCTTCTCATGCTTCCGATGTCATCTTAAACATCATCTCCCCTAATCACAGCTCCATGTAGGTGAAATCCCTGCTGCACCCAGTTTGTTCCTTACTTAGCATTTATCGTTATCTCTAATAATTAATGAATTTGTTTATTGTTTTCTGAGATGGGAGGTGAATGAGGGCACAGTTGCTGCTGTCTGGCTTACCCACATATACCCAGTACCCTGTACTTTTCCTGGCACATAGTTGCTTCTCAATAGGCATTACTTGTCACCTGAACAAGTAAATGTGTTCAAGATACCCCACCGAGCCCTCTCTCTAATTTCACTTAGGCAGAGCCATGGGATCTCTGGGGCCTCTGTGACTACATCTGAGTTTCAGGAAATTTCTGCTGATCCCAACTCTTACCAATAGAAACCACTTACTGTTCTCTGGAATCTCTGGTTTGTTTAGTCCTTGTTTTGGTCCTGGTTTCAGTCCTGGTCTCTGTTCCACCTTTTCAGGTGAATTCTGTACAGGCCTAGACTCTAAATTCCCTCTCGAGCTACCTGCTATGTATTCTTGGATCCCGAGATCTGTAGCCCTGGGCTGAGCTCTTCCCCACTTCACCACACTCCCAGTTTAGGGGTGCTTCTATTGATTTGTTTCTCTGCAAAATCCTTTGAAACAAAAATATATAAACATTTTAAAAAACACTGGGTCATCTGCATCTGGTCCTCAGTTGAGAGCAGAAAGATGGTGTGGGGCATTTGATGGGCCTATCTTGGACTAATGGACATTCCACCCATCAGAACTCAGTCATATGGTCCAACTTGATTTCAAGACAGGCTGAGAAATACAGTCTTCCTATGTACTCAGGTAGAAAATAAAATTTTATTTTCTCCAAATGAGAGAATGACATGGAAGATAGATATGTTAGGGGTTCCCAAGATTATCTCTAGTATTGATGATTTGCTAGGGTATGTACAAGACCCAATACACAATCACACAGTTATGATTTATTACAACAAAAGAATGCAAAGCAAAATCTGCAAAGGGAAAAGGCACATGGGGTAATGTTTGGAGGAAACCTGAGGCAAGCTTCCAAGAGTTCTTTCTGAGTGAAGTCTCACAGGAAGTGCTTAATTCCCCCAGCAATGAGTCATTGGGATAGCATTTATAAAATGTTGTCTAGCAAGGAAGCCCTTAGACATTCAGTACTTAGCATGTACCCAAATTCCAGACTCCAAAAGGCAAAACAGATGTTCAACATAAACCATATTGTTTGCACAGTTTAAGCACAGTGAGCCATTTGATTCAAAGAATGGTAGACACTCTCCCAACATCCAAGGGGCTAGCCTTGCAAGCAGGCCTTTCTAAGGACAGTGATCTCACACCTGTTATGCTAACTCTTCTTTGCAAAAATGGACATATGTTGAGGTAAGATTTATAACGTAATTAGATTCCAGTTCTGGTTACCCTTGGACAAGATACTCCCTGGGTTTCATATGTCACCTGCAAAATTGAAGAATAACATCTCATAGATGCTTTGCAAAAACAGTGAATGTAAAGCAAAAAGCACAGACCCTGTCTCATGACAACACTCAAAATGTAGCTACTATTATTGTTATTGCTATTATCATTATCACTATTAGCACCATTATTATCATTGCCAGTACTCTGAATTGTGTTATATAATCTATAAGTTCTTTCTTAAAGTTTCTTTTCCCCACTCTCAAATTTTGATTCACATTATGTACATATATGTATACAAATTTGCTTTTTGAAAAATAACCTATCTATATATATATCCAATATAGATATATTACATTGCATACAATATAGATATCTATTTGCTTTTTGAAGAATCATCTAATAATAGGGGAATCTAGTATATTCTTATATCTATATGTATAGATATATTCTTATATAGAGTTAGGTATCTACAGATAGATATTTGCTTTTTGAAAACTAATCTTGTATATCTATATCTATAGATCTATATCCCTATAGATATATATGCTTTATTCAAATTGGAATATAGTTGAATTTGGGTACATGCTAAGCACTGGATGTCTAATGACTTACTTGTTAGACAACACTTCATAAGTTTTATCACAATGATAATGTTATACATATATTCACACATACAGATTTGAGAGTCACCTCCCAAAAAAAGTTAGAAAACACAGATTTGTTCTTAGCCCTATGAAGAGTTGTCAGAGGACAAATCTGAAAATAGTGCCTTTATTGTGGTTACTTTTATTTTGTCCCTTGAGTTCCTCAAGAAGCTAACATAATCTTTCTTATAATGATTCCCTCACTGGGATTTTGCAAAAATCAAAAGAGATAGCATAATTTTTGATGTCTTAAAGACATAACATTAAAATCTAGGTAATTTTTAAAAACAACTTATGTAAAAGTAACCTCTAAATAATATAAAAATTAATTAAAAGTCTTTCTAAAGACTTTGAGATTTTATTGATTCATCTGCAACAATCCTATAAGAAAGCTCCCATTTTCTTTCTCTTTCAAGTCATAGTTGGTTTGGTCCAGGCTGATGTGGCAGCTCTGCTCTAGCAGGATGTCATTCAGGGACCCAGGTCCCTTCCAACACATTGTTCTGCTATCCCTTGCTACCATCTGTATCCTGTAAACTGGGTCACTGTCATGTTCAGATCCTGAGGGAAAGTGAGGTAGTCATAATCCAGGGGCAAGTGACTCTTGATTTAAAGATAACATGAAGAGTCTCTACATCACTTTTATTCACATTAAGGGCTCAAACTTAGTTACAAGGATCATCTAGTTACAGGGGAAGCTGGGAAATGTAGTTTCTGGCTAAACATCAGTGTATAAATGTAAAGGAGAAGTTGGATTTGGGGGAACAAACAGCAATCTGATAAAGTCAATAAAACTTGCTTCTCCTGAATTTTTCTGGTTAATATTCCTAAAAAGTTTCCTTAGATTCAGTTAATCCTTCTAAGAAATTTTTTTGTTTTAATCTGGGAGCAGTGTGAACTGATGTACTTCAAACTCAAATATCACTTGAACAACCAGCATTTAGAAATAATACTAAGACTCTGTCTTATGAACCCTTTGAGATTTTCTACTTCCCTTAGCACTGTACTTCAGAACTGAATACATGTCAAGTTCAAAAGCAGCTTCATCCAAAGAGGCTTGTTAATAGAATTTGTTGCACATAGAACCTAGCCTTCACAGCACAGAGCCCATGCAAGGGTGGTAATAAGACTGCTATGTGGATCAATTTTAACAGCATTACTCTTCTTTATTTTTTGAGAGAATTAATTGGTTCACAAAAATGTATCACTGAGGCCAGGCGTGGTGGCTCATGCCTGTATTACCAGCACTTTGAGAAGCTGAGATGGGAGGATCACCTGAGATCATGAGTTCAAGACCAACCTGGCCACCATGGCAAAACCCCGTCTCTACTAAAAATATAACAACAACAAAAAATTAGCTGGGCATAGTGATGTATGCCTGTAGTCCCAGCTACTTGGGAGGCTGAGGCATGAGAATTGCTTGAACCTGGGAGGCAG
>NW_026655471.1:0-7005 GCF_009828535.3 Hylobates moloch
CTCTGTCACCCAGGCTGGAGTGCAGTGGTGCGATCTCGGCTCACTGCAAGCTCCGCCTCCCGGGTTCACGCCATTCTCCTGCCTCAGCCTCCCGAGTAGCTGGGACTACAGGCGCCCGCCACCACACCCGGCTAATTTTTTGTATTTTTAGTAGAGACAGGGTTTCACCGTGGTCTCAATCTCCTGACCTTGTGATCCGCCCACCTCGGCCTCCCAAAGTGCTGGGATTACAAGCGTGAGCCACTGCGCCAGGCCGAAATAAACTTTCTAAAAGGCAATTTGGCTATATGCATCAAAAATGAAATTTAGAGTACTCTTTCAACCCAATAATTCCATTTCCGGAAATTTATCCTAAGGATACATTTAGATAAGGACATAAAGATGTGTACACAAGGATGTTTATTACAGTGTTATTTATAATAAGAAAAGTTGGCCAGGCACGGTAGCTCACGCCTGTAACCCCAGCACTTTGGGAGGCTGAGGCAGGCCAATCACTTGAGGTCAGGAGTTCGAGATTAGCCTGACCAACATGGTGAAACCCCATCTCTACTAAAAATACAAAAATTAGCCAGGCGTGGTGGCAAGTGCCTGTAATCCCAGCTACTCGGGAGGCTGAAGCAGGAGAATTGCTCGTTTGAACCCAGGAGGCGGAGGTTGCAGTGAGCCGAGCTCGTGCCATTGCACTCCAGCCTGGGTGACAAGAGGAAAGAAAAGAAAAGAGAAAAGGAAAGAAAAGAAAAGTTATCTACTGACATAATCTATGTCTATGAGGAATGCATAGTTTTAAGTTACAGAGTAGTATGTATAATACCAACTGATTTTTAAAATTAAGTTACAGAGTAGTATGTATAATATCAGCTAATTTTTAAAATATATAGGTGTGCATATGAAGTTATGCATATGGACCCACACATGCAACAAAACCTGGAAAGCAATATCCCCAATTGCTTTATTAGCAGTTACTTCTTGGGACGGATTTACGAGCGACCTTTCTTCTAATTTTTGCTTTTTTATTTCTTCAATGGAGCTGGGAAATAAAATTTTTGATTTTTAAAAGGAAGCTAACAAATACAAAACCCTGTGCTTAACAATTTACTTGCATTTCTATTGATTTTGAAGGAACCTGTAGACAGTACCCTCCTCAAACAAAGCATATTGATACTGATTTTAACTTTCATGTTAAAATTCCAGACACCCCTGGAAAGTTATTTAAGTTATCGTTAACCACTTCATGTCCTGAAGATAGAAATCTTTGGGTTATAACTAATGCAAAAGGAGCATATGTCTGGAAATCTTGTAGTTTTCTTATCTTTCAGTAATGTTTCTGTATGCATGACTGTGCGTGTGTGTGTGTGCACATGTGTGTGTACACATCTGTCTATTAAGAAATGCCAGAGAAGGGAAATAGGAAATGGACAAGAATGGTAAATCAAAGACCAACATGAATTAAAGTCCTACAGGGAAATAAGTATTAGTAAACTCACTCCTCAAGGTCTTATTTATTATTTTATAGTATCAGAATCTTCCTTTTGGGTTAGGAGAAAACCCTGACATCCTTGTAAATTCTCATTTATAATTTACCAAGACTAAATTTGGGTCTCCTAATAGAAAATATAAGTCCATGTGATTTATATCTAGTTGTGAAATTTAAGCACATTTTTCCTTACAATTGACAATAGGCATCTGATTATTTATTTTGCCAAGAGTTTTACTTATTGTAAAATGATACATATTTAATTTTCATGTATTTAAAATCTTGGGAAAATGTAAATGGGAAGGGAAAATGATTTTTATAACTTCTCGGGAGTTCTTTGTAGGTGTTACTGAATGCAAGTTACATGGTGTAACTCACAGTTGTCAAAAAGAGCCAAAAAAAACCATACTATTTTTGCCTTCTCAAAACAATTACCTTATCTGGCTTTGAAATCTTCCTACTTCCCTCCTGAAGTGGCCTTCTCCAATAGCTTAGCATAAAAATTAGATCCAATGCTAACAGAATATCCTCCAATAATAGACATTTCCAACTCTGGCGGGGGGCAGGGGGATGTATTTGAGAACATATGTATGTTTGTATGCATCCACGTGTGAGTATGTGCGTGTGAGCTTGTCATTGCTAGAGTGGCCATGGGAGAAAAGTGAATCTCCCTAGAGCCAACTTAGAAGTTAACAGGAACAATATGACAACCACAAGGTCATCCAGAGTTCTCAAAAGTGATGTCAAAAGATGATGAGGTGTTAAGTACATTTTGTAAGCCATGAAAATCCAGGACACAATGAGCAAGAAATGAAGTTTACCCTGAATACAACAAATGAGTATATTGATATAATTTTCATTAACTATTCCTTTGCTTCCAATCTCAATCAAATGCTCTTTATCCTTTGGCATTAGAATTTACTATTACCAAACATGAACATAACAACCCACATTAGTCTTATGCTGAGATCTGGGAGTCCAGAATTCTGCAAACTTTCCTTTCAACCTTTCATTTTAAAATTCTTGGAAATGAATTTAGCATGGTAGTTAAAAATGAGAAGTGATGCTTCAAATCCCAAACTATGTTTTTCCTGTCAAATACTGCTCTCTGTAAAGTGTATCACCAAACCCCAGTAGAAACTTACCCTTCAACTTGAGGTCAACATTATGTCTCAGCCAAGGATAAACCCCATAGCTTGGCATATCTTCGGGAATTGGATTATTGCTTATCCAGCCATCACAAGCAAACCGGAAGAAATTATCACAAGGATCCACAGACAGATTTACTTTACTTAAGATGGCAGCAGCTATTTAGAAAGAAAATCATAGGATTAATGATAAGCACTGAATGTTGTGTACTGTTCTTTTCTAAATTAAACAACGATTTCATATCAACCAGTTTCCAAGCCTTGGCATTTATATTTCCCCTTAAATAAACTCTCTGAATCTACCTCACTATATGAAATGACTACATTCAAAGTGAATGGATAGGCTGGGTGCAGTGGCTCACGCCTGTAATCCTAGCACTTTGAGAGGCTGAGGCAGGTGGACCACCTGAGGTCAGGAGTTTGAGACCAGTCTGGCCAACATGGTGAAACCCCATTTCTACTAAAAATACAAAAATTAGCCAGATATGGTGGTGCATGCCTGTAATCCCAGCTACTCGGAGGCTGAGGCAGGAGAATTACTTAAACCTAGGAGGCAGAGGTTGCAGTGAGCTGAGATCGCACCATGGCAGTCCAGCCTGGGGTGACAGAGTGAACCTGTCTCTCAAAAAAAAAAGTGAATGGATAAAAGTTTGGTGGTATTATCATTACTGGTATTTGCAGGGCCATCCCTAATATCTGTGAGGTATGGGACAAGAATACAAATAGAGTGTGTGGTCAATTGTTTGCAAAGATAACTGTGACTATTTCTTCTATCCTGCTTGTCCTTCTGCAAAGTGACCTTGCTGCTCTTCCCATCAAGTGGTAGAGTCTATTTCCCCTGCCTTGAATTTGGACTGACCTTGTCACTTGCTTTGACCAACAGAATTGGCAGAAGTAACTTTCTGTGAGTCTCAAAGCTAAGCCTTAAGAGGCCTTGCACCTTCCATATTAACTCCCTTTGAATGGAGCCCTCTAGCTGCCCTTTGAAGCAGCCTCCTGGAGGACAAGAGGCCACATAGAGAAGAATCAAGCCAGCACAACTGCCAGACATTGACTGAGGCCATCATTCACCTTCCAGTCCAGGTGTCCGTCTAGCTGAATGCAGTGGCACAAATGAGCCTTGGCAAAAATCAGCAGAGAAACCATCCACCAAACCCACAAAATCATGAGAAATATCCAATCATTTTTGTTCCAGGCCTCTATGGTTTGGGTGGTTTGCCTCACAGTGAAGGCTAATGGAAACAGAAGTCCATATGGCATCCATCTAAATATTTAAAAGCTATATTTACAAATTACTTTCAAATTCTTGAGCTCCTTGATATTCAGTGTAACTCTCAGAGAAATAAAACCCCAGAAGAGACCCACAGAGATCCTGGAAGGGAGCTTGGGGCCATCAGGCAGGGAATTCTGGGGTGTAGAAGGAGAGGGCTGCCTACTTGGCTCCACAGATGCCTTGAATGAAGGAGAGGCATGGCCAGAGGAGGGCCAAAGTAGGGTGTTCTAAATGAGGAACCCAAGTCTAACGGTAGAACTGAGTATGTGTATAAGTTAACAGAAAGACACAATAGACTGATCTACCATTTTTTTCCCTCTTTCATAAGCCCATACACGATTACATACAGAAGATAGCCCGTAGGTAGATGTGTGTATAAATACATAACCATGAGCTTTAAAAGAAAACCCTCCATTACAAAATGAGAAGTTTCCAGAATTCCCAATATTGAACTCCAATGCTCTTCCAACTGCCATACAATTGCTGGCTACCACTCTAGCACAAAGATATGTACCAACTGATTTTTTAAAAACCAGCCAATATTTTAATGACATTAGAAAGATGACATTCTGGGCAATTTTCATACTTTAAATAATGCCAGAATATATTTTTGTTTGAAGTAATGAAAACCCAAAGAGATTTCAGCTAAATATGAATGAACTGCCCCAAAAAAGTACAATCTGTGTAAATTTAGATACGTATCTTACAGTTTGGTTACATGTGTGGTTCCTCCAGGTTTAAAAATAAGGCTAGATATTTCTCCAGCCTAGACTTTCTACAAAAATTTCAAATAGCCTTTTGTCTTCAATGAAGTGAATAATATAAAAACATTCTAATTTCTATAGGACCTCAAAATCCCCACCATTTTCAAACCTCCCCCAACGACAAAAAAAAAAAAAAAAAAAAACCTAGCAAAAAATTGGTTTAGAGGCCAAACACTGTGGCTCATGCCTGTAATCCCAGCATTTTGGGAGTCTGAGGTAGGCAGATCTCTTGAGCCTAGGAGTTCAAGACCAGCCTGGGCAACATGGCAAAACCCCATCTCTTAAAAAAAAAAAAAAAAAAAAAAAAAAAGACTTAGACGTTTGATAAATTTCAAATTGGCTTAACATTTTCGTGCTTCAGAACTAGCATCAGTTGTCTCTAATTACATTTTTAATTAGTGCTCTTTTTTTTTATTTATTTTTTATTTATTTTTTTTTGAGACAGAGTCTTGCTCTGTCACCCAGGCTGGAGTGCAGTGGCGTGATCTCAGCTCACTGCAAGCTCTGCCTCCTGGGTTCACGCCATTCTCCTGCCTCCACCTCCCAAGTAGCTGGGACTACAGGCACTCGCCACCACGCCCGGATAATTTTTTTTTTGTATTTTTAGTAGAGACAGGTTTCACTGCGTTAGCCAGGATGGTCTCGATCTCCTGATCTCATGATCCACCCACCTTGGCCTCCCAAAGTGCTGGGATCACAGGCGTGAGCCACTGTGCCTGGCCACTTACTGCTACTATTTTATCATTAATATTTAATGTGCAAATGTGCTAGGACATAACAAAATCTTTCTTGTGGTTGGTATTTATAGTTACTGTATGCAGCCACAGAATGAATCTGCTATGTGACACCTCAGAGACATGGATCACACGTCTCAGTCCAACACAACATTTACAGTCACACAGGGGAGCCCTCACACGCATTTTTACCCACATGAGTACACTGTTTTCCAGCCTCCTTCTCAAATTTTCCCTGCCCCCAACCCTCAAATGTATCCCCTCCATCTCGCCAGTATTCTTGCAGGTACCTAGAAAAACTCCAAGGTCAGTTCTGACCTTGGCCGTGATACAAAAGTTGGGAAATACATCACTCACATTGAATTTGGAAAGAAACCTACTGAGTGAGAAAACTCTAGTTTCAGCCTCCCAATTCATCATTCACAATTCACAGCGGGGCACAGGGCTGCACTTTCTGCAGGGGAACTGCGACTTCAAATTGCAAGGGACCATAGTTGTGAAGACACCGAAACGCCTTTCCCCCACCCAGCTCCATGGAGAAAACCCAGAGTCTTGTTTTAATAAAAGAAATATGATGATGAAGGAAATCTGTGAAAGCTCAGGCTGTGTACTCTTCCAAGTCATTATATATAAGGTTAATTGTCACACAGTCTCCAGCTGGTGTTTATGTGGTAGAGGTGGAGGCATCCTCCCTAAATACCAGCCTCTGTTTTTAGATTTAATCAAGGATGAAGGGAGAGAGTAGTAATAATAATCATTCACAATAATAAAATCACCAATATTGAGTATTTCCTTCTTGCCAGGACCTATGCTAAGCCCTTTTTAAGCAATATGGTATCGTCACAAACTCTAGTCAGACCACTTGCGTTTGAATGAGAGAAACACCATGCAGCAGCTAAGACACCTTAGGCAGGTGATTTAACCTGTGTCTTAGTTTCCTCACCTGAAAATTGGGATAATAATAGCACCCCATAGAATCATTATGCAAATTAAATATATGTAAAGTGCTTAGACTAGTGTTGGGCACATTACCATATAAATGCAGGATGCCCAGTGAAGTTTGAATTTCTGATAAACGACCACCTTTTAGAATAAGTAGGTACCAAATATTCGATGGGACATACACCAAAAAAAGTAGTCATTGTATATCTGCCATCAAATTTCACTAAGCATCCTGTACGTATGTATGTATGTAGTTAGCTAAATCTGGGAACTGTAATTCCACAATCACTTATCTGAAACTCTTGAGGCTAGATATGTTTCAGAGCTCATAGATTTTTCAGATTTTAAAAATAAATACATTGCATATAATCACAGCAATGGCTGGAGTGGCAGGCCTGAGGCAAGTGCATTAATATTTCTATAGGGAAACATATGCATATTCTTATAAGTAGGATAAATGAAATCTGAAGCAGCCTCACATGAGTTAAGATCCAATTTTGCCATCAAACGAATTGAGATCAGGCCCCCATCTTGTCAACTGAGAGTTACAACGTTTTCTGGGTTTGGGGTTAAGAATCAGCATTGTGAACCTAAGTTACTGCTACTACCATTATTATTTTCTTTTTCTTTTTTTTAATTTTTTTTTTTTTTTGAGACGGAGTCTCACTAT
>NW_026655472.1:0-7003 GCF_009828535.3 Hylobates moloch
ATTTTAAAATATTGAGCAAACTTCATGTTCAACAGAAATGCTAAACCGCCAATTAATACAATCATTCTCTTTGATTGCACCTACACTCATTTTGAATATCACTATGTAAACCAGGGAAACTGTCCTTCGTGAAACATAATGGGGCTTTGAAAAATACATTTTAAAATCACCTGCAAACAATAGCCTCCAAATCAGAGGCTCTAGAAATAGTTTTTAGTTTTTCTCTTTTTTAGAATGCTAAACATAATTCAGTTCCCTAACAAAGAAAAGTGAGCTGCTTTTGAATAAAGAAATTTAGCCTTAATATTTCCTTAGAAATATTAAAGATTTGGAACCAATGTGAATAGGCATGATTTTTTGTCTTTCTGATTATTCTGAACTAGACAGACAAAAAGAATATATTGGGATACAAGGGTCATCCGAGTTGAAGTTATTCCAAACTCAGCTGACACAGGAAATGCTGGAAATCTCATGAGAAATTAGTTGTACTTCTTGAAGAAATAAGCACTTAGGAAAAAACTTTATGTTAATGGATTTTATTTTTTATAGAGCTGATGAGGTCTGTTTGAGAGACACGAATGGGCATGCAGTTCCATCTCGCATGGAGGTAGGTGGAAAAAACCTCTTGGGTTCCTGGAGAGCTACAGACTATATTTTGGTTGCCACTCTATTTGTAGCATCTAGTTAGGAAGTAGGATTAGGATTCATATTGTTTATCGACTGTTGAACAAAAGAATAAATGAATATAAGCATAATTGAAAGAAGCTAAATTCTTAGTACAAATTCATTGACAAAATCCACATTTTAGCACCTGAGAAGGATTTGAGGCTTGTAGAGAAAGATAAGGAAAGAAAGCATATGATATGGTTTTAATTTGTGATTATTTAACCCAGTTGTTTTTAACCTTGGAAGCATTTTGAAAAGATAATGAGTTTTCATCTATGCCTTTTGAAGATTGGACTTAAGTGGTCTAGAGTATGACTCAGGCATCTCTTTTGAGGAATACATTTCTCTTTCCAAAGTGCTTACTTAGGTCAAAGGACCCAAAAGTTTCAAAGGACAAGAAACAAGGAAATATGATCAGTCCATTAGCCAAGGTCTGCTTCTTGTGTTGCAATACTTTTTCAGGGTACACAGAGATCTTCTATCCCCAGTGGAACACTTGAACTGTGATATTCTATGCCAAAGTGGGTTGATATTCCCAAGTGGGATTGCTTTTAGTGCTCAGCTCCTGAATTCCAAACAGGGTCATTTTATTCAAGGCAAGCTGAGTCCAGCACAGCTACACTGCCCTTCCAGTCTTTTTTTCTCTGACATCCAGGGCCTTGGCATTGGAGCCAGGTTATCAGCCCAGACAAGACTCTTTCTTGTGGTGAGTTTCTTCTTTTGGTAATTATAAAATCTATTGTCAATATTCTGTTCTGCTTAAACCAGCTAGTGTGAATTCAGTTCTCTGCAACTGAACACTGATAGACACATTCATTCAATATTTACATCTGGCTGATACAGAGCTTATTACCAATATTCCATACTATTGGCTCTCTGATTGCACAGACTAGATTCATTTTTTTACAACTCTATTTCCATAGAATAGATGTAGCACAATATTTAACACCTAATAGGTGCTCAATAAACAAAGCTTTCTCCATACAGCAGAAAAGATTGCTGCCAGCAGCCCCAGATGCATTTCTCACAGCTTAACCTTCTGGAAAGACAATGAATGTCTTTTCTTATTGTTTTGGCAGAAAAGTGGCTAGGAGGGGTCAACTTAGCATAGTTTTGGTTAAACCCAATCTCTGAATGTCTCTGGATTATGGGACACTTTCAGTGGCTAGGTCAAGTCACATACTCATTTCTGAGGCTGGGAAACTGTGGGCCATCTCCACCTGAAACATCTGAACTAGGTACCTGTAAAGGATGTGTAGTTGTTCAGGTGTTAGTTTCAAGCAGAAGATCTGCTTCATAAATTGTTAATATAAGTCATTTACTAACCTTTGTAGTCATCACTATAGAGGTATAGTAAAATCAGAATACCTGAAGAAGACTAAGAAACTCCTGCCACATCAGAGCTTATGCCTTTTTCAGTTGTGTCAGAAATAGTTCATATTTACAAGTTAAATGTATTTATCTGTAGTGTTAAATAACTCTTTTTATAGAGGTCATGATCTAGACAAATATTCTGTGGTAAAAGCCCACTAATTCAATTACAGTTCCTCAAGGAAGATATTATATTATCAGCAGAAGTGAGAATGGGTACTGGGAAGGTAGAAATAACAGATGTTGACACATTCTAACTCTTAGCTGTGTGGCATATATATATATATATATCTCTATATATAGAGAGAGATATATATATATATATCTTTTTCTCAATGCATACAATTTCAGAAATTCCTGCATTTGACCAGTATGAAATTGAAAGGGCATTCATTCATTCTGTAAGTTGAAGCAACCCAAACTTCATCTGGTTACTGCATCCAATTCCAAGATATCTGAAAAACATACATTTTATTTTGGTTAGTCCAAATGAATATTTAACAACTTTAGCTTACTGATAAGCCCATCCAGCAAAATTCTAACAAAAGTTCCCATTTAGAAAAGAGGAGAAGGCTAAACAACATGTAGAGGTCTCCGTCTGTGGCATGTACCGCATCCCATTGGATGGGGAAAGCAGAGACTTCCTGCCCTGGCAAAGGAATGAGTTTCTTGGCCAGCTAATCTGGTTGCTTCCAGTTTCACTCCCTGAGAGGATTTCCTTTTCCTATGGCCTGTCACAGCTTCTTATGTGAGGTGCATTTGAGAGCTTCCTCTTCTGGGGAACATTCTGCTTTAACAATTCCTATCATTGTAGGTTCAGGAACTTGGAGATGGCCTCAGGTTTGAACAGCCTGGTTACCAGCCTTGGGTTTCCTTGGATCTCCCAACTTCCTTAATGTCTCATCTTACTGATGACTAAATTGAATTCTTGAGACTGTGTGGGTTAGAAACCAAGGCCAGGATGTGACACTTGAATCTGGACTCTACCTCGTATCTGTCAATTCGCAATTGGCCGCTATACTTACCTTTAGCCTAACATTCACCTTGGCCGGCTAATACAAACCCATGGGTTACACTAATGAGGCTGGGCTCTGCTACATCCTGTATCCAGGATTCATTCCATGGGATGGTGCCTTATATTGGAGATAATTATTATTTTGTGGGAGCCGAGAATATTCAGCAAAGTGTTTGGCGGCCCTCAGTAAACAGAATTCAGCTAGTTCTTTGGTCCTTCCTGTGTCCAAAACTTATTTTCCTCTGTGCTTCCTGCTTCCCTGTCTTTGCTAATATTAACCTTAAACAACGTGGGCCAGAAAATTCAGCTTCTTAAATCCCCCAGCGTCCATGATTATCTGGCTCTCAGAGGTTTTGAAGTCTGGCCTGTAAGCAACAAGGACTTCCTTAGCATGGCTGCGTGCTGGTTCTATTTCCAGATGTGTCTGTTTTTAGATATTTACCTTTTTTAGAACTTTACCAATGGCTGCAAAAAATGATTAACACCCTCCAACATCCTGATATTTTTCCTATCTCCTAATGCTCTAACCTCAGTGATAATATGACCTATGTTACAAGATACAAGTGACTGTTAAATTAATTTGTTGACTAAATTTACAAAAAATCAAGCTCTCAAAAAATTAGTTTCATTCAGAAGTCTTGCTGAGGACTGTTGACTGAAGACTAGAGTCCAGGAGGAATTCTTCAGAGAGGTTTTGTCAGACTCCTCCAAAATGGTGCTTTAGCTCACAGCTTATACACAGGTAGTAGGGGTCCAGTATGTTCAAAATCATAGCAAAGTTTGGGTATAAGAGTACATCTGGTTATGGAGGCATAGTCACTATGCCTGTCAGATGTTATCTTATGTATAGGAAAAGGCAAGAACTAGGGTCATTTATCTTTTAAAGTGTATAGTGACTCAGGCAAGAGATGTGGGGGCCATATGCTGTATCCTGTTTTGTCTTCAAAGCATCCCTCTGAAGAGCTGCAGGTTGTCAGTGTCAGGGGCTTTATGAAACTACGTTGGCAAGCAGAAACAAGCAAACATGGTTTCTTACATTTGCTACTTTGGCTCACAGTCAGCTGACATAAACACACCCTAATAAGACTTGCCATCTTCCAAAATGATGGTAAAAGATCTTCTTTGTGCTTCATTGCAATTGCAACTCAGTTGAGTTTATTTCATGTTTTGGTGTTTGTCACCTATGACATTCCACTCTGAATATCAATTTTGTGTCAACCAGGACTCTTTTGGGATAAAGTAACAAAATCCACTTCATACCTATTTAAAAAGAAAAGAGAACACAGACATATGTAATAGGGCCTATGTGGTTTTGGGCACGGTTAAATCCATGGAATCAAATGATATTTTCAGGTTGCTAACTCTGTATTTCCAGATAAGCCCTCTTCCTGTGGTGGGAAAGACAGCCACCAGAATCCCTAGATGCATATCCTATTCACAGAAAGAAATGGTCTTTCCCAGTAGTTTTTATAAAACATCCTAGGAAGGATCTCATTGGCTCAGCTTGTTTCAGATGTCATTGCAGAACCAATTACTGTGACTAGAAATAAGAGATCATTTGACTGGTCATGTCTGGTTAAATCCAGACCCTGTAACTTGGGATTGGATGCAGGATTGGCCCTAATTAAATAGCCTGGAATGGATTTTCTCAGGAAAGAGTCAATGTATTACCCTAAAAGGTAAAAAGATTTATTGTGATGTTGTTATGTACTCAATTTATATTCTATCATTTTCAACTGAAAGCGTCTTCATTGATAGAAATATGTGTTGATTACAGACAATCTGGACTTACAATGGTTCCACATGATTTTTTCAACTTTATGATGGTACAAAAGCAACATGCATTTAGTAGAAATCATACTTCAGGTATCCATATAACCATTCTGTTTTTCACTTTCAGTACACTATTCAATAAATTCCATAAGATATTGAGTACTGTTTTTTTTAAATTTTTTTTGAGACAGGGTGTCACTCTGTCACCCAGGCTAGAATGCAGTGGTGCCATCATAGCTCTCTGCAGCCTAGAACACTTGGGATTAAGAAATTATCCTCAGATTCCAGTATAGGTGTACACCAGCACACATGGCTAATTTTTTAGTTTTTTGTAGAGATGGGAGCTCACTATGTTGCCTAGGCTGGCCTCGAATTCCTGATTTCAAGTGATCCTCCTCCCTCAGTCTTTTAAAGTGCTGGGATTACAGCTGTGAGTCACAGTGCCTGGCCAGCACTTTACTATTAAATAGGTTTGTGTTAGATGATTTTGTCCATCTGCAGGTTAATGTAAATGTTCTGAGCATAATTAAGGTAGGTTGGGCTAAGCTATGGTGTTCAGTAGGTTAGGTGTATTAAATACATTTTTGACTTAAAATATTTTCAATTTATGATGGGTTTTATGGGATATAACCCCATCATAAGTCTAGGGGCATCTGTATATTCTAATCTAGATATCAGAGAAGCTAAATTAGACTGAATATGTTTTGCTTCTCCTTTCTTTTCCCTTTTTAAAATGTTACTCTGATAAGATCGTTTCCCTAAGTGGTTGGGACTAAGGGGGAAGGCAGGGAGATTTGAATGAGTTTGGCCAGTTACCTGTGTCTCTTCAGGGTGGAGATAATGACACCCTCAGAAGTCAAGGGACATAGAGAGAGTGTTGGAAATAAGCAGGAGGGCAGTATTAGTAAACATTTTTCCGGAATAAAAACAATTTTGGTGAATCTGAGATTTAATGACAATTATTTGCAATGTCTCTTTTGGCATTGAAAAGGAGAGGGGATAGTGTTTTGCTTTGAGACTTCAGCTCCCGTCCTACTCAACCCATCTGTAACAACTGATTTTAAAAGGCAATAATATGCTCATTAACTATCTCCCAATACATTTGACAACTGTGGAAATAATATAAAACAGAAAGCAAGAATTGGCCCTTGTTTGAAAGCACTTAAATTCTATTCAGGCAGCAATGAAATTCTGCAGTAGCCAAAAGCCTTTCAAGCACTCAGCAAGTTGCAGATCCTCTGATCCGAGTCTTCAGGGAGAAAGACATTGCTAATGAATCCAATAAAAGTTTTCTGCAGCTAGGTAATGACCACATTCCTGTAGCTTTACTGTCTTTAAGAAAAAAAAAATTAGGCCGGGCACAGTGGTTCACGCCTGTAATCCCAGCACTTTGGAAGGCTGAGGCAGGCAGATCACTTGAGGCCAGGAGTTCCAGACCAGCCTGGCCAAAAAGGCAAAACCCCATCTCTACTAAAAATACAAAAATCAGCTGAGTGTGGTGGTGTGTCCTCTAGTCCTAGCTACTTGGGAGGCTGAGTTAGGAGAATCAGTCAAATCCAGGAAATGGAGGTTACAGTGAGCTGAGATCACACCTGTACTCCAGCCCGGGTGACAGAGCAAAAGTCTGTCTTAAAAAAAAAAAAAAAAAAGTAAAAGCAAAATAAATAAAAGGTAACATGAGATATACTGAGTAAGAAATTTACATCACTTTCCAAAGCTGTGCTGCCCAGTAGAAATACAGTGTAACCCACAAATGTGAGACACATAGATAATTTCAAATTTTCTAGTAGCCACATTTTAAAAAGGGAAAAAGAAATAAGGAAAATTCATTTAATAACATACTTAATCCAATATATTCAAAATATTATTTGAAATATTTATTCAAGATATTTTCAACTATTTCAACATATAGTCAACATAAAAATTATTTATGTGATATTTTATATTTCTTATTTTTGGTATTAAGTCTTCCAAATCCACTGTGTGTATTAGTCTCGATTTGACCTAGCCACATTTCTAGTCAATAGGCACGTGTGGCTAGTCACTACCCCGCTGGACACTGCAGTGCTGTCGCGTCATGGTGAAAATACAGGGCCTGGAACAATGGACAAGGCATTGGGTTTGTGTTAAACAGATGTGAGAACAGATAACTGGCTTGACTGTGTTGCTTCACCTTGT
>NW_026655473.1:0-7000 GCF_009828535.3 Hylobates moloch
TAAGTCTTTAATCCATCTTGAATTAATTTTTGTATAAGGTGTAAGGAAGGGATCCAGTTTCAGCTTTCTACATATGGCTAGCCAGTTTTCCCAGCACCATTTATTAAATAGGGAATCCTTTCCCCATTTCTTGTTTTTGTCAGGTTTGTCAAAGATCAGATAGTTGTAGCTATGTGGTGTCATTTCTGAGGGCTCTGTTCTGTTCCATTGATCTATGTCTCTGTTGTGGTACCAGTACCATGCTGTTTTGGTTACTGTAGCCTTGTAGTATAGTTTAAAGTCAGGTAGCGTGATGCCTCCAGCTTTGTTCTTTTGGCTTAGGATTGACTTGGCAATGCGGGCTCTTTTTTGGTTCCATATGAACTTTAAAGTAGTTTTTTCCAATTCTGTGAAGAAAGTCATTGGTAGCTTGATGGGGATGGCATTGAATCTATAAATTACCTTGGGCAGTATGGCCATTTTCACGATATTGATTCTTCCAACCCATGAGCATGGAATGTTCTTCCATTTGTTTGTATCCTCTTTGATTTCATTGAGCAGTGGTTTGTAGTTCTCCTTGAAGAGGTCCTTCACATCCCTTGTAAGTTGGATTCCTAGGTATTTTATTCTCTTTGAAGCAATTGTGAATGGGAGTTCACTCATGATTTGGCTCTCTGTTTGTCTGTTATTGGTGTACAAGAATGCTTGTGATTTTTGTACATTAATTTTGTATCCTGAGACTTTGCTGAAGTTGCTAATCAGCTTAAGGAGATTTTGGGCTGAGACAATGGGGTTTTCTAGATATACAATCATGTCATCTGCAAACAGGGACAATTTGACTTCCTCTTTTCCTAGTTGAATACCCTTTATTTCCTTCTCCTGCCTGATTGCTCTGGCCAGAACTTCCAGCACTATGTTGAATAGGAGCGGTGAGAGAGGGCATCCCTGTCTTGTGCCAGTTTTCAGAGGGAATGCTTCCAGTTTTTGCCCATTCAGTATGATATTGGCTGTGGGTTTGTCATAGATAGCTCTTATTATTTTGAGATACGTCCCATCAATACCTAATTTATTGAGAGTTTTTAGCATGAAGGGTTGTTGAATTTTGTCAAAGGCCTTTTCTGCATCTATTGAGATAATCATGTGGTTTTTGTCTTTGGTTCTGTTTATATGCTGGATTACATTTATTGATTTGCGTATGTTGAACCAGCCTTGCATCCCAGGGATGAAGCCCACTTGATCATGGTGGATAAGCTTTTTGATGTGCTGCTGGATTCGGTTTGCCAGTATTTTATTGAGGATTTTTGCATCAATGTTCATCAAGGATATTGGTCTGAAATTCTCTTTTTTGGTTATGTCTCTGCCAGGTTTTGGTATCAGGACGATGCTGGCTTCATAAAATGTGTTAGGGAGGATTCCCTCTTTTTCTATCGATTGGAATAGTTTCAGAAGGAATGGTACCAGTTCCTCCTTGTACCTCTGGTAGAATTCAGCTGTGAATCCATCAGGTCCTGGACTCTTTTTGGTTGGTAAGCTATTGATTATTGCCACAATTTCAGAACCTGTTATTGGTCTATTCAGAGATTCAACTTCTTCCTGGTTTAGTCTTGGGAGGGTGTATTTGTCGAGGAATTTATCCATTTCTTCTAGATTTTCTAGTTTATTTGCATAGAGGTGTTTGTAGTATTCTCTGATGGTAGATTGTATTTCTGTGGGATCGGTGGTGATATCCCCTTTTTCATTTTTTATTGCATCTATTTGATTCTTCTCTCTTTTCTTCTTTATTAGTCTTGCTAGCGGTCCATCAATTTTGTTGATCTTTTCAAAAAACCAGCTCCTGGATTCATTAATTTTTTGAAGGGTTTTTTGTGTCTCTATTTCCTTCAGTTCTGCTCTGATTTTAGTTATTTCTAGCCTTCTGCTAGCTTTTGAATGTGTTTGCTCTTGCTTTTCTAGTTCTTTTAATTGTGATGTTAGGGTGTCAATTTTGGATCTTTCCTGCTTTCTCTTGTGGGCATTTAGTGCTATAAATTTCCCTCTACACACTGCTTTGAATGTGTCCCAGAGATTCTGGTATGTTGTGTCTTTGTTCTCGTTGGTTTCAAAGAACATCTTTATTTCTGCCTTCATTTCATTATGTACCCAATAGTCATTCAGGAGCAGGTTGTTCAGTTTCCATGTAGTTGAGCGGTTTTGAGTGAATTTCTTAATCCTGAGTTCTAGTTTGATTGCACTGTGGTCTGAGAGACAGTTTGTTATAATTTCTGTTCTTTTACATTTGCTGAGGAGAGCTTTACTTCCAACTATGTGGTCAATTTTGGAATAGGTGTGGTGTGGTGCTGAAAAAAATGTATATTCTGTTGACTTGGGGTGGAGAGTTCTGTAGATGTCTATTAGGTCCACTTTATGTAGAGCTGAGTTCAATTCCTGGATATCCTTGTTAACTTTCTGTCTCGTTGATCTGTCTAATGTTGACAGTGGGGTGTTAAAATCTCCCATTATTATTGTGTGGGAGTTTAAGTCCCTTTGTAGGTCACTGAGGACTTGCTTTATGAATCTGGGTGCTCCTGTGTTGGGTGCATATATATTTAGGATAGTTAGCTCTTCTTGTTGAATTGATCCCTTTACCATTATGTAATGGCCTTCTTTGTCTCTTTTGATCTTTGTTGGTTTAAAGTCTATTTTATCAGAGACTAGGATTGCAACCCCTGCCTTTTTTTGTTTTCCATTTGCTTGATAGATCTTCCTCCATCCCTTTATTTTGAGTCTATGTGTGTCTCTGCACGTGAGATGGGTTTCCTGAATACAGCACACTGATGGGTCCTGACTCCTTATCCAGTTTGCCAGTCTGTGTCTTTTGATTGGAGCATTTAGCCCATTTACATTTAACGTTAATATTGTTATGTGTGAATCTGATCCTGTCATTATGATGTTAGTTGGTTATTTTGCTCGTTAGTTGCTATTGTTTCTTCCTAGCCTCGATGGTCTTTACAATTTGGCATGTTTTTGCAGTGGCTGGTACCGGTTGTTCCTTCCCATGTTTAGTGCTTCCTTCAGGAGCTCTTTTAGGGCAGGCCTGGTGGTGACAAAATCACTCAGCGTTTGCTTGTCTGTAAAGTATTTTATTTCTCCTTCACTTATGAAGCTTAGTTTGGCGGGATAGCAAATTCTGGGTTGAAAATTCTTTTCTTTAAGAATGTTGAATATCGGCCCCCACTCTCTTCTGGCTTGTAGAGTTTCTGCTGAGAGATCAGCTGTTAGTCTGATGGGCTTCCCTTTGTGGGTAACCCGACCTTTCTCTCTGGCTGCCCTTAACATTTTTTCCTTCATTTCAACTTTGGTGAATCTGACAATTATGTGTCTTGGAGTTGCCCTTCTCGAGGAGTATCTTTGTGGCGTTCTCTGTATTTCCTGAATCTGAATGCTGGCCTGCCTTGCTAGATTGGGGAAGTTCTCCTGGATAATATCTTGCAGAGTGTTTTCCAACTTGGTTCCATTCTCCCCATCATTTTCAGGTACACCAATCAGACGTAGGTTTGGTCTTTTCACATAGTCCCAAATTTCTTGGAGGCTTTGTTCATTTCTTTTTATTCTTTTTTCTCTAAACTTCCCTTCTCTCTTCATTTCATTCATTTCATCTTCCATCAGCGATACCCTTTCTTCCAGTTGATCGCATCTGCTACTGAGGCTTCTGCAATCTTCGCGTAGTTCTCGAAACTTGGCTTTCAGCTCCATCAGCTCCTTTAAGCCCTTCTCTCCATTGGTTATTCTAGTTATCCATTCTTCTAATATTTTTTCAAAGTTTTTAACTTCTTTGCTATTGTTTTGAATTTCCTCTCGTAGCTCAGAGTAGTTTGATCGTCTGAAGCCTTCTTCTCTCAACTCATCAAAGTCATCCTCCATCCAGCTTTGTTCCGTTGCTGGTGAGGAACTGCGTTCCTTTGGAGGAGGAGAGGTGCTCTGTTTTTTAGAGTTTCCAGTTTTTCTGCTCTGTTTTTTCCCCATCTTTGTGGTTTTATCTACTTTTGGTCTTTGATGATGGTGATGTACAGATGGGTTTTTGGTGTGGATGTCCTTTCTGTTTGTTAGTTTTCCTTCTACCAGACAGGACCCTCAGCTGCAGGTCTGTTGGAGTTTACTAGAGGTCCACTCCAGACCCTGTTTGGCTGGGTGTCAGCAGCGGTGGCTGCAGAACAGCGGATTTTCGTGAGACCACAAATTCAGCTGTCTGATAGTTCGTCTGAAAGTTTTGTCTCAGAGGAGTACCCGGTTGAATGAGGTGTCAGTCTGTCCCTACTGGGGGGGTGCCTCCCAGTTAGGCTGCTCAGGGGTGAGGGACCCACTTTAGGAGGCAGTCTGTCCGTTCTCAGATCTCCAGCTGCGTGCTGGGAGAACCACTCCTCTCTTCAAAGCTGTCAGTCAGACAGGGACCTTTAAGTCTGTGGAGGTTCTTGCTGAGTTTTTGTTTGTCTGTGCCCTGCCCCCAGAGGTGGAGCCTATAGAGGCAGGCAGGCCTCCTTGAGCTGTGGTGGGCTCCACCCAGTTCGAGCTTCCTGGCTGCTTTGTTTACCTAAGCAAGCCTGGGCAATGGCGGGCGCCCCTCCCCCAGCCTCGCTGCCATCTTGCAGCTTGATCTCAGACTGCTGTGCTAGCAATCAGCGAGACTCCGTGGGCACAGGACCCTCCGAGCCAGGTGCGAGACACAATCTCCTAGTGTGCCGTTTTCCAGGCCCGTTGGAAAAGCGCAGTATTGGGGTGGGACTGACCCGATATTCCAGGTGCCGTCTGTTTCCCCTTTCTTTGACTAGGAAAGGGAACTCCCTGACCCCTTGCGCTTCCCGAGTGAGGTAATGCCTCGCCCTGCTTCGGCTCGCGCACAGTGCGCTTCACCGACTGTCCTGCACCCACTGTTAGGCACTCCCTAGTGAGATGAAACCGGTACCTCAAGCAGAAATGCAGAAATCATCCGTCTTCTGTGTTGCTGGGGCTGGGAGCTGGAGACCGGAGCTGTTCCTATTCGAGAAAATATTTTTTAATTTAGGCACATATATTTTATATTCTTATTAGGCCAAAGACGTTTTGATTCAATTAATACATTACATTATATAATAATCTTACTAAGTGGAACCATTTTCTCATTTCAAGAAAAATTTTGTTTACTACTTTTAAAATATGGTAAAAGCTGTGGTTGGAAAAAGTGATTTCTGAAATCTCTAAGAGAGTGCAAATCCTCTCATCGCACTCAGGCTACAGACAGTCTGTTTTCTGTCAACATCATTAGATTTGCCTTCAACCCCATTATTTTTGGCAGTGGAATTGCTCAAGTGCAATTCAAGGAGATTGCAGTTACTGACCCATTGTTCTGAGTCCAGACAAGACCCCTTTCCATCTGAACATGTCTATTGGTCTCTCCTTCAATGAGACGCCCATGAAATATTGAGAGCCTTGGGGAAAGGAGAGTGTCCACACATACCATCCCAATGTGTTCCAGGGAAGTTTGTAAACACTTGGAGAAGAACTGATAGCACCTGATTCATTCTGAAACTGGGGTTCTGTATGAAGAGTTATTTTAGATGCATGGGATCAGCTCTGCATCCACTTTTCTGACCAGAAACTCTTCCTTAATTTCAAAGAAACAAGAAGATGCTAAAACTATTTTAAAATTTTATCTATTATATTTCTTTTTCAATTTGGAAACAACGAAAAAGGGTAACATGAAAATAGGCTGTAAATTTTCTGTATTCTAATTTACCTCTAACTTTTCCATACCCAGTGCCTCTGAATTTTAAAAATTTTTCAGTTTTACTCATTCACTTTCTTGCATTTTATTTCTAGTTTCTGTAATAAGCTATTCCCATTTATTTTTACCTTAAAGAACTAAGAAAAAAACTAAATATCAACAAATAAAGTAATAGCTGAAATGACTTAAGAGTCAAATACACAGAGAGTTATCGGAAAATTATTACCAGGATTTGTCTCTGTATGAAATAGTAAGATTCTAGGGTTTTTATTTTTATTGTTGCTCCTCTTTTGCTTATTTATATTTTATATTTTCTGTGATAATGATGATTTATTTAGTTTTTAGAATATAAAGATAAAGAAAATAGGCATAAAATAAATTCAAAGGAATGTAATAAGAAGAATTCCTTTTATTTAAAAAATTATTTTTAAGCAACGTAACCTTTTATATTTTTAATTCTGTAGATAGGAATGAGGAACACGTGTTTTTTTTCTAATAAGTCACTCCTAGTCTGGACATTTACATTATTAAATATAACTAGTGTGCTAGTATTAACAGTCGCTAGATGGTTCTAACATTCATTAGACTTTATCATATTCCTAGTAATGAAGATTTTGGGGAGACATATAATTGTTCTGACTCCGTAGGTAACTAAGAATTTTTATCATTTATAGAAAGATGATGAAATGGAGGTTTTTCCAAAAGTAAGTAGTAAAATAAAAGTCAGATGGAAGCATAGAAATATGCCATCTCCTAAATTTTGCAAATGGCTTAGTATCTTGGGATGATGACCGGGAAGTCTAACCATGTCTGGAAGCTTTTCCTTTTATCTATTTTTTGTTCTTGATGAGAATTAAAATTTTAATTTTCTTTAAAAAAAACTTATTTTTGGTGATTATCCTCCCCACGGGAGCTTTTACTTGTTTTATTTTATTTTATTTTATTATACTCTAAGTTTTAGGGTACATGTGCACAATGTGCAGGTTTATTACATATGTATACATGTGCCATGTTGGTGTGCTGCACCCATTAACTGGTCATTTACATTAGGTATATCTCCTAATGCTATCCCTCCCCCCTCCCCCCACCCCACAACAGGCCCCGGAGTGTGATGTTCCCCTTGCTGTGTCCATGAGTTCTCACTGTTCAATTCCCACCTATGAGTGAGAACATGCGGTGTTTGGTTTTTTGTCCTTGCCATAGTTTACTGAGAATGATGATTTCCAGTTTCATCCATGTCCCTGCAAAGGACATGAACTCATCATTTTTTTATGGATGCATAGT
>NW_026655474.1:0-7000 GCF_009828535.3 Hylobates moloch
TAAGTCTTTAATCCATCTTGAATTAATTTTTGTATAAGGTGTAAGGAAGGGATCCAGTTTCAGCTTTCTACATATGGCTAGCCAGTTTTCCCAGCACCATTTATTAAATAGGGAATCCTTTCCCCATTTCTTGTTTTTGTCAGGTTTGTCAAAGATCAGATAGTTGTAGCTATGTGGTGTCATTTCTGAGGGCTCTGTTCTGTTCCATTGATCTATGTCTCTGTTGTGGTACCAGTACCATGCTGTTTTGGTTACTGTAGCCTTGTAGTATAGTTTAAAGTCAGGTAGCGTGATGCCTCCAGCTTTGTTCTTTTGGCTTAGGATTGACTTGGCAATGCGGGCTCTTTTTTGGTTCCATATGAACTTTAAAGTAGTTTTTTCCAATTCTGTGAAGAAAGTCATTGGTAGCTTGATGGGGATGGCATTGAATCTATAAATTACCTTGGGCAGTATGGCCATTTTCACGATATTGATTCTTCCAACCCATGAGCATGGAATGTTCTTCCATTTGTTTGTATCCTCTTTGATTTCATTGAGCAGTGGTTTGTAGTTCTCCTTGAAGAGGTCCTTCACATCCCTTGTAAGTTGGATTCCTAGGTATTTTATTCTCTTTGAAGCAATTGTGAATGGGAGTTCACTCATGATTTGGCTCTCTGTTTGTCTGTTATTGGTGTACAAGAATGCTTGTGATTTTTGTACATTAATTTTGTATCCTGAGACTTTGCTGAAGTTGCTAATCAGCTTAAGGAGATTTTGGGCTGAGACAATGGGGTTTTCTAGATATACAATCATGTCATCTGCAAACAGGGACAATTTGACTTCCTCTTTTCCTAGTTGAATACCCTTTATTTCCTTCTCCTGCCTGATTGCTCTGGCCAGAACTTCCAGCACTATGTTGAATAGGAGCGGTGAGAGAGGGCATCCCTGTCTTGTGCCAGTTTTCAGAGGGAATGCTTCCAGTTTTTGCCCATTCAGTATGATATTGGCTGTGGGTTTGTCATAGATAGCTCTTATTATTTTGAGATACGTCCCATCAATACCTAATTTATTGAGAGTTTTTAGCATGAAGGGTTGTTGAATTTTGTCAAAGGCCTTTTCTGCATCTATTGAGATAATCATGTGGTTTTTGTCTTTGGTTCTGTTTATATGCTGGATTACATTTATTGATTTGCGTATGTTGAACCAGCCTTGCATCCCAGGGATGAAGCCCACTTGATCATGGTGGATAAGCTTTTTGATGTGCTGCTGGATTCGGTTTGCCAGTATTTTATTGAGGATTTTTGCATCAATGTTCATCAAGGATATTGGTCTGAAATTCTCTTTTTTGGTTATGTCTCTGCCAGGTTTTGGTATCAGGACGATGCTGGCTTCATAAAATGTGTTAGGGAGGATTCCCTCTTTTTCTATCGATTGGAATAGTTTCAGAAGGAATGGTACCAGTTCCTCCTTGTACCTCTGGTAGAATTCAGCTGTGAATCCATCAGGTCCTGGACTCTTTTTGGTTGGTAAGCTATTGATTATTGCCACAATTTCAGAACCTGTTATTGGTCTATTCAGAGATTCAACTTCTTCCTGGTTTAGTCTTGGGAGGGTGTATTTGTCGAGGAATTTATCCATTTCTTCTAGATTTTCTAGTTTATTTGCATAGAGGTGTTTGTAGTATTCTCTGATGGTAGATTGTATTTCTGTGGGATCGGTGGTGATATCCCCTTTTTCATTTTTTATTGCATCTATTTGATTCTTCTCTCTTTTCTTCTTTATTAGTCTTGCTAGCGGTCCATCAATTTTGTTGATCTTTTCAAAAAACCAGCTCCTGGATTCATTAATTTTTTGAAGGGTTTTTTGTGTCTCTATTTCCTTCAGTTCTGCTCTGATTTTAGTTATTTCTAGCCTTCTGCTAGCTTTTGAATGTGTTTGCTCTTGCTTTTCTAGTTCTTTTAATTGTGATGTTAGGGTGTCAATTTTGGATCTTTCCTGCTTTCTCTTGTGGGCATTTAGTGCTATAAATTTCCCTCTACACACTGCTTTGAATGTGTCCCAGAGATTCTGGTATGTTGTGTCTTTGTTCTCGTTGGTTTCAAAGAACATCTTTATTTCTGCCTTCATTTCATTATGTACCCAATAGTCATTCAGGAGCAGGTTGTTCAGTTTCCATGTAGTTGAGCGGTTTTGAGTGAATTTCTTAATCCTGAGTTCTAGTTTGATTGCACTGTGGTCTGAGAGACAGTTTGTTATAATTTCTGTTCTTTTACATTTGCTGAGGAGAGCTTTACTTCCAACTATGTGGTCAATTTTGGAATAGGTGTGGTGTGGTGCTGAAAAAAATGTATATTCTGTTGACTTGGGGTGGAGAGTTCTGTAGATGTCTATTAGGTCCACTTTATGTAGAGCTGAGTTCAATTCCTGGATATCCTTGTTAACTTTCTGTCTCGTTGATCTGTCTAATGTTGACAGTGGGGTGTTAAAATCTCCCATTATTATTGTGTGGGAGTTTAAGTCCCTTTGTAGGTCACTGAGGACTTGCTTTATGAATCTGGGTGCTCCTGTGTTGGGTGCATATATATTTAGGATAGTTAGCTCTTCTTGTTGAATTGATCCCTTTACCATTATGTAATGGCCTTCTTTGTCTCTTTTGATCTTTGTTGGTTTAAAGTCTATTTTATCAGAGACTAGGATTGCAACCCCTGCCTTTTTTTGTTTTCCATTTGCTTGATAGATCTTCCTCCATCCCTTTATTTTGAGTCTATGTGTGTCTCTGCACGTGAGATGGGTTTCCTGAATACAGCACACTGATGGGTCCTGACTCCTTATCCAGTTTGCCAGTCTGTGTCTTTTGATTGGAGCATTTAGCCCATTTACATTTAACGATAATATTGTTATGTGTGAATCTGATCCTGTCATTATAATGTTAGTTGGTTATTTTGCTCGTTAGTTGCTATTGTTTCTTCCTAGCCTCGATGGTCTTTACAATTTGGCATGTTTTTGCAGTGGCTGGTACCGGTTGTTCCTTCCCATGTTTAGTGCTTCCTTCAGGAGCTCTTTTAGGGCAGGCCTGGTGGTGACAAAATCACTCAGCGTTTGCTTGTCTGTAAAGTATTTTATTTCTCCTTCACTTATGAAGCTTAGTTTGGCGGGATAGCAAATTCTGGGTTGAAAATTCTTTTCTTTAAGAATGTTGAATATCGGCCCCCACTCTCTTCTGGCTTGTAGAGTTTCTGCTGAGAGATCAGCTGTTAGTCTGATGGGCTTCCCTTTGTGGGTAACCCGACCTTTCTCTCTGGCTGCCCTTAACATTTTTTCCTTCATTTCAACTTTGGTGAATCTGACAATTATGTGTCTTGGAGTTGCCCTTCTCGAGGAGTATCTTTGTGGCGTTCTCTGTATTTCCTGAATCTGAATGCTGGCCTGCCTTGCTAGATTGGGGAAGTTCTCCTGGATAATATCTTGCAGAGTGTTTTCCAACTTGGTTCCATTCTCCCCATCATTTTCAGGTACACCAATCAGACGTAGGTTTGGTCTTTTCACATAGTCCCAAATTTCTTGGAGGCTTTGTTCATTTCTTTTTATTCTTTTTTCTCTAAACTTCCCTTCTCTCTTCATTTCATTCATTTCATCTTCCATCAGCGATACCCTTTCTTCCAGTTGATCGCATCTGCTACTGAGGCTTCTGCAATCTTCGCGTAGTTCTCGAAACTTGGCTTTCAGCTCCATCAGCTCCTTTAAGCCCTTCTCTCCATTGGTTATTCTAGTTATCCATTCTTCTAATATTTTTTCAAAGTTTTTAACTTCTTTGCTATTGTTTTGAATTTCCTCTCGTAGCTCAGAGTAGTTTGATCGTCTGAAGCCTTCTTCTCTCAACTCATCAAAGTCATCCTCCATCCAGCTTTGTTCCGTTGCTGGTGAGGAACTGCGTTCCTTTGGAGGAGGAGAGGTGCTCTGTTTTTTAGAGTTTCCAGTTTTTCTGCTCTGTTTTTTCCCCATCTTTGTGGTTTTATCTACTTTTGGTCTTTGATGATGGTGATGTACAGATGGGTTTTTGGTGTGGATGTCCTTTCTGTTTGTTAGTTTTCCTTCTACCAGACAGGACCCTCAGCTGCAGGTCTGTTGGAGTTTACTAGAGGTCCACTCCAGACCCTGTTTGGCTGGGTGTCAGCAGCGGTGGCTGCAGAACAGCGGATTTTCGTGAGACCACAAATTCAGCTGTCTGATAGTTCGTCTGAAAGTTTTGTCTCAGAGGAGTACCCGGTTGAATGAGGTGTCAGTCTGTCCCTACTGGGGGGGTGCCTCCCAGTTAGGCTGCTCAGGGGTGAGGGACCCACTTTAGGAGGCAGTCTGTCCGTTCTCAGATCTCCAGCTGCGTGCTGGGAGAACCACTACTCTCTTCAAAGCTGTCAGTCAGACAGGGACCTTTAAGTCTGTGGAGGTTCTTGCTGAGTTTTTGTTTGTCTGTGCCCTGCCCCCAGAGGTGGAGCCTATAGAGGCAGGCAGGCCTCCTTGAGCTGTGGTGGGCTCCACCCAGTTCGAGCTTCCTGGCTGCTTTGTTTACCTAAGCAAGCCTGGGCAATGGCGGGCGCCCCTCCCCCAGCCTCGCTGCCATCTTGCAGCTTGATCTCAGACTGCTGTGCTAGCAATCAGCGAGACTCCGTGGGCATAGGACCCTCCGAGCCAGGTGCGGGACACAATCTCCTAGTGTGCCGTTTTCCAGGCCCGTTGGAAAAGCGCAGTATTGGGGTGGGACTGACCCGATATTCCAGGTGCCGTCTGTTTCCCCTTTCTTTGACTAGGAAAGGGAACTCCCTGACCCCTTGCGCTTCCCGAGTGAGGTAATGCCTCGCCCTGCTTCGGCTCGCGCACAGTGCGCTTCACCGACTGTCCTGCACCCACTGTTAGGCACTCCCTAGTGAGATGAAACCGGTACCTCAAGCAGAAATGCAGAAATCATCCGTCTTCTGTGTTGCTGGGGCTGGGAGCTGGAGACCGGAGCTGTTCCTATTCGAGAAAATATTTTTTAATTTAGGCACATATATTTTATATTCTTATTAGGCCAAAGACGTTTTGATTCAATTAATACATTACATTATATAATAATCTTACTAAGTGGAACCATTTTCTCATTTCAAGAAAAATTTTGTTTACTACTTTTAAAATATGGTAAAAGCTGTGGTTGGAAAAAGTGATTTCTGAAATCTCTAAGAGAGTGCAAATCCTCTCATCGCACTCAGGCTACAGACAGTCTGTTTTCTGTCAACATCATTAGATTTGCCTTCAACCCCATTATTTTTGGCAGTGGAATTGCTCAAGTGCAATTCAAGGAGATTGCAGTTACTGACCCATTGTTCTGAGTCCAGACAAGACCCCTTTCCATCTGAACATGTCTATTGGTCTCTCCTTCAATGAGACGCCCATGAAATATTGAGAGCCTTGGGGAAAGGAGAGTGTCCACACATATCATCCCAATGTGTTCCAGGGAAGTTTGTAAACACTTGGAGAAGAACTGATAGCACCTGATTCATTCTGAAACTGGGGTTCTGTATGAAGAGTTATTTTAGATGCATGGGATCAGCTCTGCATCCACTTTTCTGACCAGAAACTCTTCCTTAATTTCAAAGAAACAAGAAGATGCTAAAACTATTTTAAAATTTTATCTATTATATTTCTTTTTCAATTTGGAAACAACGAAAAAGGGTAACATGAAAATAGGCTGTAAATTTTCTGTATTCTAATTTACCTCTAACTTTTCCATACCCAGTGCCTCTGAATTTTAAAAATTTTTCAGTTTTACTCATTCACTTTCTTGCATTTTATTTCTAGTTTCTGTAATAAGCTATTCCCATTTATTTTTACCTTAAAGAACTAAGAAAAAAACTAAATATCAACAAATAAAGTAATAGCTGAAATGACTTAAGAGTCAAATACACAGAGAGTTATCGGAAAATTATTACCAGGATTTGTCTCTGTATGAAATAGTAAGATTCTAGGGTTTTTATTTTTATTGTTGCTCCTCTTTTGCTTATTTATATTTTATATTTTCTGTGATAATGATGATTTATTTAGTTTTTAGAATATAAAGATAAAGAAAATAGGCATAAAATAAATTCAAAGGAATGTAATAAGAAGAATTCCTTTTATTTAAAAAATTATTTTTAAGCAACGTAACCTTTTATATTTTTAATTCTGTAGATAGGAATGAGGAACACGTGTTTTTTTTCTAATAAGTCACTCCTAGTCTGGACATTTACATTATTAAATATAACTAGTGTGCTAGTATTAACAGTCGCTAGATGGTTCTAACATTCATTAGACTTTATCATATTCCTAGTAATGAAGATTTTGGGGAGACATATAATTGTTCTGACTCCGTAGGTAACTAAGAATTTTTATCATTTATAGAAAGATGATGAAATGGAGGTTTTTCCAAAAGTAAGTAGTAAAATAAAAGTCAGATGGAAGCATAGAAATATGCCATCTCCTAAATTTTGCAAATGGCTTAGTATCTTGGGATGATGACCGGGAAGTCTAACCATGTCTGGAAGCTTTTCCTTTTATCTATTTTTTGTTCTTGATGAGAATTAAAATTTTAATTTTCTTTAAAAAAAACTTATTTTTGGTGATTATCCTCCCCACGGGAGCTTTTACTTGTTTTATTTTATTTTATTTTATTATACTCTAAGTTTTAGGGTACATGTGCACAATGTGCAGGTTTATTACATATGTATACATGTGCCATGTTGGTGTGCTGCACCCATTAACTGGTCATTTACATTAGGTATATCTCCTAATGCTATCCCTCCCCCCTCCCCCCACCCCACAACAGGCCCCGGAGTGTGATGTTCCCCTTGCTGTGTCCATGAGTTCTCACTGTTCAATTCCCACCTATGAGTGAGAACATGCGGTGTTTGGTTTTTTGTCCTTGCCATAGTTTACTGAGAATGATGATTTCCAGTTTCATCCATGTCCCTGCAAAGGACATGAACTCATCATTTTTTTATGGATGCATAGT
>NW_026655475.1:0-1696 GCF_009828535.3 Hylobates moloch
TCCATAGCCTCCCCGCTGTTTTTCTTTTAGGAAGGCATTCTAGTGGAAAAATATATTGGCCTTTGAGCATTAAGGTAGTTGCATCTTAGATAAAAGAATAGAAAATAAGTACTCCATACAGTGTTGCTAGACTAAAATTTAGTAGACTTAAATTTAACCAGAGTTTTGTATTTAAATAATATAAAATTATTCCAGTTTGGTCTCCTTGGGCATCTAGTTATTCATATTCATTAAGTCAGTCAAAAGCTCTTTCTTGAACATTTGCTATGTTTATATGCTGGCTATTTGTGAATGTGACAGACACAGTCTTTGGATTCATGAAGCTTATAGTCTAGTAAGAAATACAGATAAATAAGTTAGCAACTTCAATGGTGTGATGATGGCTATAAGTACAGAAAAACATATTCAGTTATGAGGAGGAGAGCAATGTCATGAAAAGCTTCCTGACATTATATATCCTTTTATATCTTATCTTTTCATTGAATATTAAGTTATGCATACTGCTACAGCAAACTGCAAACGAAGAGCTTCAGGTACTTGGCAAATAACCACTGATTGGTCCAGTTATTATATTTTTATGGGAGCCATAAGAAAAAATAGGGAAAATAAAACCACACATATATACTTGTATTTATAACATTAAAATGTTTCTGGTTGTTATAAAAATGGCATATTGCTATATTGGCTGTATCAACAGATATTGTTCTTGTTCATACCTCCTTATCATGAGAGCAGCTAGAATTGTTTCTAAATAAAGCTGAAGCAACATGAGAATTACACTTTTAATGTAACCTATTCTGCTATGCTGGCCATAACTAAGGACCATCAACTGGCATCTGAGTCAAAGGAAAATATTCATGGGTTATATTGAGTGAGTCCTAGTATGGCTCAGTTGGAAGCCTGTTGTGTGAGTTGTGAGTGGGAACCGGAGTAGACCAATTAGAATCTCTGTGGGTTTCAGTGTGGGGAAAGAGACAGAAGATGAAAAAGAAGGTAGATATTTTGAACTCAAGTTTTATCCCAAGTCTCACTTCTTGATGAGGCTTTGCTATACATTCCAATGCTAAAAGTTCTGGGGCCCACCAGGGAGAGACTATGTAGATGGAAGCAAAATATCCTCTCCTAACTCATGTTTCTCTACTCTCAACGACTTTCCTTATTTCTTCCTTGCATCGGTAAAATGCCCAACTAATGTAATTCTAAATAATGTACCAAATGTAACATTTATTTTAGAACATCAAATGGAACATTTAGAACATTTTAGAACATCACTGTTTTGGGAGGACAAGGTCATTAACTGTAATAATTAGCAAGTATACAAAAAAGTGACCAAAATCTGTGTCTTTTCAAGTTAAAGAAGGAACTGACATTTTAAATGATGTAAAAAGCCATTTTAAAATGTTCCTGAAGACTGGCCGGGCGCGGTGGCTCACGCTTGTAATCCCAGCACTTTGGGAGGCCGAGGCGGGTGGATCACGAGGTCAGGAGATCGAGACCACGGTGAAACCCCGTCTCTACTAAAAATACAAAAAATTAGCCGGGCGTGGTGGCGGACGCCTGTAGTCCCAGCTACTCGGAGAGGCTGAGGCAGGAGAATGGCGTGAACCCGAGAGGCGGAGCTTGCAGTGAGCCGAGATTGCGCCACTGCACTCCAGCCTGGGTGACAGAGCGAGACTCCGTCTCAAAAAAAAAAAAA
>NW_026655475.1:4850-6998 GCF_009828535.3 Hylobates moloch
TTCTCCACATCCTCTCCAGCACCTGTTGTTTCCTGATTTTTTAATGATGGCCATTCTAACTGGTGTGAGATGGTATCTCACTGTGGTTTTGATTTGCATTTCTCTGATGATGAGCAAAAATGAAAAAGGGGACATCACCACCGACCCCACAGAAATACAATCTACCATCAGAGAATACTACAAACACCTCTATGCAAATAAACTAGAAAATCTAGAAGAAATGGATAAATTCCTCGACAAATACACTCTCCCAAGACTAAACTGGGAAGAAGTTGAATCTCTGAATAGACGAATAACAGGCTCTGAAATAGAAGAAAGAATCCAAAACCTTATATTCAAGCCAAATCTACCAGAGTACAAGAGAAGGGTAAATTCTTTTGAAATTTTCATCACCTAACACATTTTATGAAGCCAGCATCGTCCTGATACCAAAGCCTGGCAGAGACATAACCAAAAAAGAGAATTTCAGACCAATATCCTTGATGAACATTGATGCAAAAATCCTCAATAAAATACTGGCAAACCAAATCCAGCAGCACATCAAAAAGCTTATACATCGTGATCAAGTGGGCTTCATCCCTGGGATGCAAGGCTGGTTCAACATACGCAAATCAATAAATGTAATCCAGCATGTAAACAGAACCAAAGACAAAAACCACATGATTATCTCAATAGATGCAGAAAAGGCCTTTGACAAAATTCAACAACCTTCATGCTAAAAACTCTCAATAAATTAGGTACTGATTGGACGTATCTCAAAATAATAAGAGCTATCTATGACAAACCCACAACCAATATCATACTGAATGGGCAAAAACTGGAAGCATTCCCTTTGAAAACTGGCACAAGACAGGGATGCCCTCTCTCACCACTCCTATTCAACATATTGCTGGAAGTTCTGGCCAGAGCAATCAGGCAAGAGAAGGAAATAAAGGGTATTCAATTAGGAAAAGAGGAAGTCAAATTGTCCCTGTTTGCAGATGACATGATTGTATATCTAGAAAACCCCATTGTCTCAGCCCAAAATCTCCTTAAGCTGTTAGGCAACTTCAGCAAAGTCTCAGGATACAAAATCAATGTATAAAAATCACAAGCATTCTTGTACACCAATCACAGACAAACAGAGAGCCAAATCATGAGTGAACTCCCATTCACAATTGCTTCAAAGAGAATCAAATACCTAGGAATCCAACTTACAAGGGATGTGAAGGACCTCTTCAAGGAGAACTACAAACCACTGCTCAATGAAATCAAAGAGGATACAAACAAATGGAAGAACATTCCATGCTCATGGGTTGGAAGAATCAATATCTTGAAAATGACCATACTGCCCAAGGTAATTTATAGATTCAATGCCATCCCCTTCAAGCTACCAATGACTTTCTTCACAGAATTGGAAAAAACTACTTTAAAGTTCATATGGAACCAAAAAAGAGCCCGCCTTACCAAGTCAATCCTAAGCCAAAAGAACAAAGCTGGAGGCATCAAGCTACCTGACTTCAAACTATACCACAAGGCTACAGTAACCAAAACAGCATGGTACTGGTACCACAACAGAGACATAGATCAATGGAACAGAACAGAGCCCTCAGAAATGATGCCACATATGTACAACTATCTGATCTTTGACAAACCTGACAAAAACAAGAAATGGGGAAAGGATTTCCTATTTAATAAATGGTGCTGGGAAAACTGGCCAGCCATATGTAGAAAGCTGAAACTGGATCCCTTCCTTACACCTTATACAAAAATTAATTCAAGATGGATTAAAGACTTAAATGTTAGACCTAAAACCATTAAAATCCTACAAGAAAGCCTAGACAATATCATTCAGAACATAGGCGTGGGCAAGGACTTCATGTCTAAAACACCGAAAGCAATGGCAACAAAAGCCAAAATTGACAAATGGGATCTAATTAAACTAAAGCGCTTCTGCACAGCAAAAGAAACTACCATCAGAGTGAACAGGCAACCTACAGAATGGGAGAAAATTTTTGCAACCTACTCATCTGACAAAGGGCTAATATCCAGAATCTACAATGAACTCAAACAAATTTACAAGAAAAAAACAGACAACCCCATGAAAAAGTGGGTGAAGGACATGAACAGACACTTCTCAAAAGAAGACATTTATGCAGGAAGAACTTA
>NW_026655476.1:0-6997 GCF_009828535.3 Hylobates moloch
ATGTAAACCCTCTTTTTGCACCTAAAGCTGGTGAAGAGGTTATCCTGTCAATGTCCACCAGAGAATTAGACCCAAGCCTGCAATCTGAGAATTTGAGGGTCTAAAGAGTGGAGTTCTCCCTCACACATTTTAGTTTGTCTTCTACCATGCAAAGATTACTTTGATTTCACTTTGTTAAACGGCAGGCCTTCAGACAAATTTGCGCCTCTGTGTTTTGGAAGCATGTGTATGGTAATTCTTGGAGTATAAATGGATGTGTTTCATGTAAAGTTCTAACTATTAGTTACTGGTGGGTTGCCAGATTAAAATTTTCTTCAAGTATAAATAAAGTATCCATGGACTGAACTTGAAATACAGGAAATATAGGAAAAGTAATTCTAATCTAATAAATACAAACCTCAATTCCAAAGCAAATTGTTGACTGACAAATACTAGATGGTATAAATGTATGTCTTTATATAGAATTTTAAAAAATATTTTTCAGAGCTGACTTTCTCCTTGTAAAAATTATTTGTACAAAATCATGATTTAACAATAGCAATTACATAAAGATATTTTCCAGATATAATGATGTTTATCAGAATATCTTAGAGAGAGTTGGTTTTCAACCGCATCAGAATTAATGCTCCAATTTTAAAACATATATTTTATCACCCTGGAAAAATTATTAAGTAATGTAATCTTACTTCAACATAATTATGCATGTATGCTAATACCCTAAGTGAAATGTAAAAATATAAATAAATTCATAATAAAAATAATATATATTTGTCCTCAGCATAACCAGACTAGAAGACCCGATGACTGTATTCAGATATTGTTCTTAAATCATGTATACAAATGTTCCCTGAAACAGTTGTGCTGTTTTGGTGTTATTATGTTTAGTGTAGTCACAGACTACATGATTTTCTAAAGATGAGCTATTGTGCTCAGTCTTCCCTTGAAAATGAATTTATTCACTTCTAGACTGGATAGTCGCCTATAAGAATATCCAATGAGATAATTAAAATTTTTGCAGAGAACATGAGAAGTATTTGCTGTGTGACACTGCCCTATGAAGAACATTAATGATTCCTCCCACTAAATACCAACAGTGCCTTCTGATCATTCTGGCAACAAAAATGTCATTCAATATTTCCCAAATACTTCCTTCAGGTGATACAACTACCATTGGAAATCATTGATATAGACTTTTTCTTTGTTTCAAATGAACAAATATCTGTCAAATATGGACCAAACTAGGTTTAAAAAATGAAAAAGAAAGCATCTCAAATTAGGTATGGTCACTTTAAATATAGCAAACTCTCCAATCTGCAGGCTCCTGTTGCTTTCATGTTGGCTCTACTTGTTTTAAGTTCCTATTGCACCTTCCTAAATTAGTATTCCTTCCTGCCCATTGCCCTTTTACTTCAATCATGTGTCCCACTGCTTCCTTGGCCTATGTTTAAGTCTTGATTTTCCTTTTAGCTGTGTACTTCATAATATTATTTAACCTCTTTGATTCTCAGTTTCCTCATATAGAGATAATAACAGTACTTACAGGGTTGTCGTGAAGCTAAATATGAAAAAAAGGCTTCTAAGTGTACAACTCAAAATAAAAGCAAGAACAAACTTTTACTTGCCCTTTCTAGGCAGAAGAAGCTGACATTTGAGAAGGGAGGATTTGATACTTGAGTTCCTCTTAGAGTAGTCAAGGGGGATGTTTGAGCAGTCATCAGTATGAAATTGATCCAATTGTCCCTTAGAACTGATGTGTATGGTTTCTTTACAATAAAAATAGAGATTTGACCCTGCCAGTCTTAAAACTTGAGAAACTTACATTTGTCTTAACTGAGCTCCTTTCTCAGGAAACAAACCATCAGTCCTCCCAGACAGTATCAAGGAACTGAAACTAACCAAATCACCACATCTGGACAATGACACATCAGACTTGTCATCCATCCTGATTGCCTAATCTACAACCTGCTTTTTGTTGACCAGCTCATCTTCCCTGTCCTTCCATAATTTCTATTTTCCCACACATAGTTACATTTCTTCCCTGATATAGAAACACCTAATTTTAGTCAGTTGAGGAGATGGATTTGAGACTGATCTCCCATTTTCCTTGGCTGCAGCACCTGAATACAGCCTTCTTTCCTGGCAATACTTGTTGACTTAGTAATTGGCTTTCTGTGTGTGAGCAACAGTACCTGGACTGAACCCCTGGCATTTAAGTAACAAGTACATAGACATGCATGAGAAAGCAAATAAAAATGATCAGAACACAGAAAGGCAGTTATACATTATGAATACTTAATGGCATGCATCAATTTCAGAAAGTCTACAAAAGTAATAGACTTGCCACTGGGACTTTAATAATTAGCCAGATTCATTAGGCAAAATGGTACCTTCACTGCAAATAGCTTTGATAATCATTGCCAAACTTTGCCTCCCCTTGTTCTACGCTTCAATTGTTGACCTGCTCCACCGTTAATTAACACATATTATCTTTATTGTGTGTCTTTGAAAAGCATTCAGAAGACAATTGGTTTTCTTCTTATGTTCAAAGGGAGTTCTCTCTGCCTCTCCCTGTATACTGGCTACAGGTATTATTGTCCAGTTATTTACAGGAGGAAACAGTGGTTAAAAATCTTAACAGTTAACTTCATTCTTTATTAATTCAGCTATACGGTATTAGTATTATAACAGTTATAGCAACTTTCATTTCTTCAGGCATTTCATTTACTCTATGCCAGCTATTGTGCTATTTTGTGCTTAGGACAGTGGGTTTCAAACTTTAGCATACATCAGAATTATCAAAATATGTATTAACACACTGATTCGTAAGCCTCACCTCCAGAGTTTTTAATTCAGCAAGTCGAATAAGGCCTAGTAATTTGCTTTTCCAGTCAGTTCTCAGGTGATACTGTCGTTACTGGCCTAAGCATCATAATTCAAAAACCACCATACTAGTGTTACCAAAACACCAGAGGCCTGGTCTAGGTCCTACTGCTTGCCACAAAGAAAGCCAATCACTGAGACGATGACTACTGCCAATGAAAAACACTTTAATTGGGTGCTGCAGCCGAGGAGATGGGAGCTCATTTTCAAATCCGTCTCCCTGACTGACTAAAATTAGGGGGTTTATAAGGCGGGGAAGAAATGTAACAATGTGTAAGAAAAATAGAAAATAGGGAGAGGCAAGGAAGCAATCATGATAAATGAGAAGTCCAGTATCTCATGGTCTGGATGTAATGATCTGGTGAGTTTTAGTTCTTTGATACTTTTTCGAGAGGCCTGAAGATCATTTCTTGAGGAAAGACCTCAGGTAAAATGAATATAACTTTCAAGCTTTAAGAACAGAAGGGTCGATTTCTATGTTTATTAAAAAACAAAAATAAAAACCAATTATCTATGGAACTATTGTGTTAGTTTCAGTCCCTCTTTTCTATTTGTAAATTCCTTAGTCATGGGGAATCTGGTCTTGATCTTTCTGGTTGCTTCATGCTGAGGAAGGGGTGTTGTAGGCATCTCAATACCATAGGTGACCATGTGGCCACTCAGGAATCAAAGGTTAATCTAATACTAGAGTTTTCTTCTGAAACAGAGTATTTTTTCTCTCCAGTCTCCCACTTCCACCAAAGACAAATTGCAGCAGAACCAAACTACCTGCAAAATTAGCTTCAGTCCCATATGCTTGGCCTGATTACCCACACAAAGTGCAACAATAATCATTGCCCAGTAGGTTCTGCTAAATTGGCTTTGCTGGAATCTCTCACAAGGCCATTCTAGCCAAAGCCCTGGAAAAATAACCACTTCCTCCAACTGTGTCCCATTATACAAGAAAACAGATTCTCTTTTTTTTTTGAGATGGAGTCTCCCTCTGTCGCCCAGGCTGGAGTGCAGTGGTGCGACCTCGGCTCACTGCAAGCTCTGCCTCCTGAGTTCACACCATTCTCCTGCCTCAGCCTCCCCAGTAGCTGGGACTACAGATGCCCGCCACCATGCCTTGCTAATTTTTTTGTATTTTTAGTAGAGACGGGGTTTCATCGTGTTAGCCAGGATGGTCTCGATCTCCTGACCTCGTGATCTGCCCACCTCGGCCTCCCAAAGTGCTGGGATTACAGGCGTGAGCCACTGTGCCTGGCCAAGAAATAGATTCTTATTAAACTTATGCAAATAAATACATTGCCATGAATTAAGAATTTCACAAATGATTAATGAATTCTGCAGAAATTGGACCAAGAGAGAAAAATATATGACTCAAATTCTGTTTACGAACGTATACTATACTCAATACACTTAAAGAATATTTTAAGACTATAAATAGCATAAAGAAAACAATTCCCCAGACTCTGAAACATAAAACAAAAGGAATCAGCAATATTTCAAACAAAAAAGCCATACAAATGATTTAAGTCCTCCATTAGTTCAGTCCACACATTTAACTCCTGTTTTGCTTCATATTTGATTAGCAATCTTTATGAACATATCAGTCTTTCAATTAGCACTCTGCTCTCTAATCCAATGGCACAATCTCCAATGTTACCAGAAACCCACATTAAAGAGTCCTTTTCAAGAATTCCCCTGAAAAAGCAAGCTCTAGACAGTAGCTGATTATAAATCACTTTTTTGAGAAGGATCAAAGCAAAACATCAATTCTGGATGACAAATGTCTTAGGACAGCCATAATCAAAGACACAGTTGACAATAAAATGTGGTTATTTCTATAGTATACAACAATTTAACATAATAATCATAATTATTACCAATAACATACATATGTATCAGAATTTCAGGAATGTCATATAATCCTGAAACACATATTAACAACATATCTATATAAATATAACCAAAAAAAGTTAAGTACCATGTCACATATAATAATGATTCCTGTATAATCCTAACATAACAAATAAGCTTAATAAGCACACTATACATATCTTGGACTTCAGGGATACTAATATTCAAAAAAATAGTTTTAGGTAAAAAAGACTGAATTTAGAACTTTAAATTTTGCTCTTGAAAAGTATGACAAATATCAAAAGTTTAAGACACTTGATATTAAAAATAAGGTTACAGGTTACTATAAAATAGTCATTCATTTAGCCAAAATGATAATACAAAAATATTTACTCTTTGATAAAGAGGAGACTCAGTTTCCTAAACAATGCTACTTAATAAATACAGCATGAGGCCAACTATATCTGTCTCTTTCCCCCCATTTGTCCTCTGCAGTTTACTCCAAAGGTAAACAAAACTCTTACATTATCTCTTATATGAAAAATTTTGTTCAAAAGAGAAAAACCATATTTTACCTTTGTATGGTGTATTAATGTTAAAGCTAATTTTAATAAAACCTTATAAAAATTTATCTAATTTTAATCGGTTTGACCATAAGGTAAGATTTCCATCAACCTTTTATAACATTTTACAATGTTCTATTAAAGAGCATGATCCAAGAAAACCCTATTATTCTGACACACGGGCCCAGATGCTGGCCTTCTATTAGGGTACTTTTGATATTAATGTTTAATACATAGAAAAACTCTGAACTAATCTTATTCCTCAAAATTGGCCCTTGCAATCTCATGTGCCCACCTCTTCTGTAGTAGTCCCTGAGTATAGAGGGACTGAATAGTTTTAATTTCTGTCTCACAAAAGCAGTTCATGTTGATTGTCACTTTTCCGCAAGTCTAAAGATGAGGCTTCAACTGGTATCAATGGTCAAAATTTAGCAGTGGTTTGTGCCTCCTTCAGACCCAGGAGTCAAAGCCCTGTAACATAACAGCACAAAAATTAGTTAATAGAATATTTATAATACAGAATGTCCTAACATTCTTTCTGATATGTTAAAAATTAAAACAATGTGATTTGGTGTTTAAGAGTTACTGCCTGCAACACTTCAAATCACTGTATTCAAGTAGTTAGGTTACTCAGTGCACATGTCTAATTGCCAGCATTCTAGTGACAGACTGTGACTAAAAGCATCAAAAAGGGATAGGTTGTATGCCAATCTTATGAAAGGAAGACAACTAACTTTTTTCTCCATCAAAAAAATGATAAATGCAAATATTAGTTGTGAAAGTTCAATATGAAGGTAAATAATCTTTCACTTAAGTAATAGACAATAAAACAGACAAAGTAAGAACAAGCACACAATAATTTCTTTTCACCTATTTAAAAGAGTATCATCACACATTTCCAAGATTAGTTTCTGGATATAGTACTGACAACTGATGAGGTAACTTTGGCTACCAAAATCTTCAAACTAGAGCAACATTATACATATTTTGTTTTCAAGTGCACGCATGAAGGCCCATCAGTGATAACTGGCTTGGGATCAAAGATCACTAGAAAGTCTCACATTTTTTAAATTACTACTTAATCCAAGTGAATGTCATTTAACTTTAATAATAGTAAACACAACTAAGGTAGTTTGAGAGAAATTCCAATCAATATAATTGTCTTAAGGACAAGGCCAATCTTTCCTGAACATTAAAACTTTGTATCCATATCACAATTTTTCCTCATTAAAGAAAAATATCTGAAACTAACTAAACACCATTTAAGCACTGCTACTATCATCCACTTTTCCAAATAACAAAATATATAATGTTCTTATTTCTGTTCAGAACTTATTATAATAATTATCTTTTTTTTGGCTAGGAAACTTAAAGCTCTTGTAGGTCTCTAGATTATCAGAGGTAAGGAAAATCGAATTTTAAGTGGCTGGTGTGCTCTATCAGTTTTTGCAGGCTTGACAAAGGTAGCTTAGGAATTCTAGATAAATAAAACAAATGATGACTTGTTAGAAATGCATAGGAAACAAAAACTATTCACAGAACCAAATGAAAGTCTTCCATTAGGAACTAAAAAAAGTCGATGGTTTATATGTGTGTATACATAAATAAAACTCAAAGCAGAACAAATGGCAAATAAATAAAAAATTAGAAGTAAAAACAAACAGGAAACCCACATCAATTTTTTCTCCTACTAAGTTTACCTTGGATGCTAC
>NW_026655477.1:0-6995 GCF_009828535.3 Hylobates moloch
GAATAGAGGCGGGACCTTCTCACGGTCTGGCTCCTAGAGACTAAGTTCCTTGTCTCTCGAGTATGGCTGTGAGCCTTTGTTTCCAAAACAAAGTGCTCAGCTCAGTCCAGAGCAGGCTCATAGTATGTCTACCCATTCGTCTTTCCTCCCTAGCTCTTGGGGGCTTTCTACCTAAATTCAGCTGGAAGGGCTTTGGGGGACTTTCCACTAAGAACCTGTGGAGGCAATGCTAAACCTCAGCTAGAGAGAAGTTGGAGAGTGTAGGTAGGTGGTGTAGGTAGCAGAGTAACCCTGGGTGAGAACTGCAGTGTAGGCTGGGATTGCCCCTGGAGTCTTCTCTTCATGTCCAGGATACTAGTTCCAAAAGTATTTTATCATTGTTTGCCCAGCCTAGGTTTCTTGGCTCTACCCTTCAGCAAAAGGGTTGGTGGTAGCTTCATTAGCAGCTGGGAAAACTATGCCCCTAACACAGTAGTGTCTGCCTGGTAATGCTGGAGGGAGGGATCTAAGTATGTCAATTTTCCAGGCATTAGGACACCTTGGGAGCTCTTTTTTCCACATCTAGGCTTGGTCAGTTAGGAGAATGTCTATATCTGTTTAGTGTTGCTATAAAGGAATACCTGAGGCTGGGTAATTTATGAAGAAAAGAGGTTTGTTTGTCTCATGCTTCTCTATTCTGTATGAGAAGCATGGTGCCAGCATCTGCTTCTGGTTAGAGCTTCAGGCTGCTTCTTCCCCTCATGGCAGAAGGCAAAGGGGAGCCCACATGTGCAGAGATCAAATGGCAAGGTGGAGGGGGAGATGTCAGGCTCTTTTTTAACAACCGGCTCTTGGGGAAACTAATAGAACAAGAACTTAATACTGTGGGAACAGCACCAAGTCATTCATGAGGGATCTGACCCAATGACCCAAACCCCTTCTACAGGCACCAAGGTCAACATTGGGGATCAAATTTCAACATAAGATTTGGAGGGGACAAACATCTAAACTGTAGCAAAGAGCCTCTTGGGAAGCCACTGACTCTGGAGGATTCAGCTTGCTGTTGCTAGTGTAGGTTTGAGCTATTAACCCATTTATGCCAGAGGTTGCAAATTTTTTTTTTTTTTTTTTAAATCAGACCTTGGTGAAGACCTTGAGCAGTAGGGTATAAATAACTCCCACAAGCTTAGCATTCCAATAATGGAACACTAGGCATAAATGGATTAATAGATAGGGATGAGAGATTACCCCTATAGCCTACTCCTGCAACCCCTCTAACTTTGTTCTGGGTTTTTAGAACCCCTAGTAATAAGGCCTTTGGACCATATTTGGTCTAGCGGTTGGGTCCCCAAGGTTTCTACTTCTAGGATCTAAAATAAGGTAGCCAGGGAGAAGAGAAGGGGTAGCGTACTGGAGAATGGTCAAGAGAAACCGACTGCAAGAACTGAGTCTAAAAGCCCTTGACACCGTGATCCCAGGCATTTAATTCCTTCTGTGGATGTTGAGCTTTTTCCTGTCTGTGTGCTGAAGTGTATTCAGACACTACTGCTCTCGTTATGGGCCATAGATCAGCATTAGTGCTTGGTAAGCACTTGTTCAAAACCCACTGATCCCAGCCTCTAAGCAGCCCCTGCCCGAGGAGGCTGAAGCCTAAGATCCAATTGTTAGCCCCCTTCCTCCCCACTCCTACCCACCCACCACCCCTCTCCCTATGCTGCTTCAGCCACTTGAGCCAGAGGCATTAGCTGCTTTGGAGGTGGGTGGAGGAGTAGGAGAGGGTCTTCTGCCAGCATCACTTTGCTAAACTGATGTCCTCTTGTTCCAGGGAGGCTGTACTGGATGCTTTTCTGGATGATGGCTTCCTTGTCCCCACATTTGAACAGTTGGCAGCTTTGCAGATAGAATATGAAGGTAGGGTTCTGGGGGCTCACTGCACCCTTAGGGTTCTGATTCCTGGGTGGGAACACCTAGGGTGGGCTGGGGGGGCCCTGGGTTGAGGTGTGAAGGCTGTTTCCTGCCATTCCATGGCCTCTGAAAGTCCTTCAGCCTTCCTGGCTGAGCAGAGCAGGTAGCCCCACTGACAGTTGTGGGGCTGTCCTTAAGTGGTCTGGAATGGGGTGGGGTGGGATGCGGTGGGGTCGGGGAGTCTTAATGACATTATTGTGCCATGTTCATTGTGATTTAGCTGCTAGCTAGAGAGCTAGAACAGCAGAATTGGAGGGGCCTTGTGAGGTCATCTAGTCCAACATCCTCATGTTACAGATGGTCAGACTGAGGTCCAGAGAGGGGAAGGTACTGACCCAAAGTCACACAGTGAGTTATTGACAAAGCTGAAGCTAGAACCAGATCTCTGTTTTGTTTATACTTTATTTTGAGTCAGTTGTTGGTTGCCAGATACTAACTGGTTTCTCTCTCCCCACTGTTCTGCTCTCCTCTTTCCTTTGTTCTGCGGTGGCAACTCTGTTGTTGGTGGGGGGCTTGGCTCATGCGCGCGCACACATTCTCTTGCTCTCACTCTCACTTCCTTTCTCTTGCTGTCTCTTGCTCTCTCTTTCGTGCTCTCCTGCTCTCTCCCTCCTATTGCCCCCCCAAATGGGTGTCCCTTACAAACCAGAAAACGTGGACTTGAATGACGTCCTGGTGCCAAAGCCGTTCTCTCAGTTCTGGCAGCCCCTGCTCAGGGGCCTGCACTCCCAGAACTTCACGCAGGCCCTATTGGAGAGGATGCTCTCTGAACTGCCAGCCTTGGGGATCAGCGGGATCCGGCCTACCTACATCCTCAGATGGACCGTTGAACTGATCGTGGCCAACACCAAGACTGGTGAGGGAGACTAGCCCTAGCCCTAGGGCCTAAGGCAGCCCAGGCAGGAGCCTCTGCCACTGTCCTCAGCTCTCTGCTAAGAAGCGCCAGGCAAACACCTCCCGTGTTAAAGGTTTAGGTTTGCCCAAGAGGGCCCCACGGCAGCAGTGGACAAATCTCCCTTTTCCTTTTCTTCTCAGAGCCAACTAAACTGGGCTGGGGCAAAGTGCCCTGAATTCTTTGAGCAGTTGGGAGGTATAGGTGGGGAGTCTGGGGGGATGGGGAGGGACAGAGCCAAACTTTCTGAGGTGAAATGTTGGGTGGGGGGCTCACTGCTTCCTTCTCCTTAGATCCTCTCTTCTCTCTCAGGACGGAATGCTCGCCGATTTTCTGCAGGCCAGTGGGAAGCAAGAAGGGGCTGGAGGCTGTTCAACTGCTCCGCCTCCCTTGACTGGCCCCGGATGGTTGAGTCCTGCTTGGGCTCACCTTGCTGGGCCAGCCCCCAACTCCTTCGGATGTAAGTCTCTTGAATTCCATCCGGTAAGAGGGTGAGGCCCTTCAAGCCTCAGGGCCACACTGCCCTAGAATGACTGAGTTAGAAGGGCCCTTTGGGGACAGTCTAGCCCAGTCTCACTCCCACTGACAGATGGGACAACTGAGTCCAGAGAGGGGAGGGGTAGGGTTTTCTTACCTAAGATCACACAGCTTAAGACCTGACTGAACTGAGTCCAGTGTGGGAATGGATAAGACAATCCCCCTAGAGTGCTTAGCACAGTGGCCTGCACAGAGTAAGTGCACAATAAATGGTAGCTGCTGTTTATTATTGAACCCAGGTCTGACTCCAAGCCCAGTGCTGTTTCCTCTATTATCTTTCCAAAGTATACCTCTGATAGTTGCTTAGCAACCTTCAGTTGTTCCCTATTGCCTTCCTGTTAAGTCTAGGCTTCTTAGCCTGACATTCAAAGATCTTTCTGATTCTGGCCCAACTTACCATGGTAGCCATATCTCCTGTGAGTCTCCTTTACCCTATCCACCCTGGGTTCTATGGTCAAACTGAATATTGCACTGGTAAATACCTGTGGTTGTCTCCCTTTCCTTTTCTCTGTCATTTCCTGACCCTGAGCCACTTCCCTCATAATCATGGAAGCCTTTAGCACCTGATTCCCTTCTTGCTTTCTTGAGCAATATCTGTTTCATTTGGATGACTCATCTGACACTCTACAGCTCCTCAACTCCAGTGACTTTCATTCTCCACTACACTCAGCAACCCATTTCCATCATTCGGAGCTGTTCCACCTCTGAAAGCACAGCATCCCACTCGGTGACCACCACTTCTCGTCCTTCTAGTTCTCACCCTTGCATCCCATGACATCTGCTCTTTGCCTGCATCCAGATCTCCATCCCTCCATTTCCTGCATCCCTTGACGTTGCTTCCCCTCTATCCTGTCTGTGGTTGCTCAGTTCGGCCACTCATCATCAGCACCTTCAGCTTTGCCCATCCTTTGGCCATATCTGACTTGCAAACCCCTGAGCTGGAATTGATCCTCCCCATTCTGCTTCCCCTGCTCCTCAGCCCGGGTAGCTGAGCTCTGCTGGAGAAAACCACATAGCCCTGCGGATTGCTGCCACTGCAGAGGTATGATTTTTAATCTCGGGCGAGGCCTCAGTTCTGCTTGTCTGAACTTTTACTTGTTTTCTGACCACTTTCTCTCCCATTTCCTCACTATTCTAAACCCTTACCGCTCACCTCAAGCCCCTCCCCCCTCCCATTTCACCCTAGCTTCCTCGAGCACATGGAGGCATCCGGCAGGGCCCCCTCGACCTGAGGTCCAGCCCTCGTGAACTGATCTGCGGCTGCACTCAACCTTCTCGCCAGTCTCAGGATGAGGTGGCCTTGCCCCACCTCAAAGCCTGCTCCTCCACCTGTGCTCTGGAGCCACCTCTGCCAGCATCGCTGGGGCCTCACCCCAGCCTCTACCTTGCTCTGCTGGCTCTTGCTCTTCAACCTAGGAACGTGCCTGAGCTTTTCTCATCTTAAACAAAACAACAATAACAGCAACACAAGCAAAATCTCCTTTGACTCTGCATCCCTCTGTTGGGTTATCATCAGCTTATCATTCCCACCCTTCCCATCAAAACATCTCAAGAGTAGTCTACACTCAACACTCTCCATTTCCTCACTACCCTCTTACTCCTCAACCTGCTGCAATTTGACATTCACCCCCAGAGTTGCTTTGACCTCCTAATTACCAAATCAGTGGGCCCTTGTCAGTCTCTGTGTCTGCTGCATTGATGCTGTTTACCACCCCCTCCTCGAAAAATGCCTGTGCTTATTACTAGTTCCTATAAAGTGCTGAGACCCAAATCTGTCTAGCCCTGGCCCCTCCCCCAAGATTCAGCCTCGTGTACTCGACTGCATGTCAGACATCTCCCCTTGGATGGCCCACAGGCACCTTACTGTGACCAAAAGAGAATTGGTCGTCTCAGTCCCCATCTCAACTCTAAAGTGATCTTCCTCCTCTGTTCCCTATCTCACTTGGTGGTGGCACCATCTACCCTGTCCTGTTGACTCTCAAATACTTCCCAAATCTGAGGTTTTGTGTTGCCGTGTCTACTTCCCTTAGTGTCTCCTTCCCTCTATCAGACTAAGCTTTTCAAGGGCAAGGACTTTACATCAGCTGTCTGGGCCCCAGCACACCAAACAGGCCTCGGTAAATGTCATTGAATTGAACCGTGCTCTGCTCTCTCATTCCCAGCAGTGCTGTCCTTGGTGGGAGCTGACCCAGTGCCTGGGGAATGAATGAAGTGGGAGTCTGGATGCCAAGACCCTCTTAGTCCCTGATCCCCCTATTGAGTCCAAAAGTCTTTCTTTAACCCTGATGGCATTTGGGACACAGAGGTATTTGTAAGGTTTTAAAAGTGGCTTTGTAGACAAAGTCAGTCAAGGCAAGACTTCCAGGAGTTGGAACTGAACAGCCACATTGCCAGATGTGTGCTCCAGACTAGAAGTGATGTGGATGGGTGGGAAATTGGGAGGACAACCAAAAGGGCCTGGATGAGTCAGAGTTTCGAGAAGAGGCATTTGAACAATTCAAGCAGGAGAAAAAATAAAGCAAGTTTCAAAGTCCAGAAGGAACATGGCATGTGTATGTAATGGGAGGGAGGGAGTGACAAGAGCAGCATGGAGAGGTTTGGATAGGTGGCCTTCAAGGTACTTTCCAATCCTAAGTGCCTGCAGAGTGGAAGCTGCTGGTCTCGGAGAAGTCTGGACCACAGAGATCTTCTCCCAACCCAAGCATACCAGAGGGATGCGACACATGCCAGCAGTAACAGCGGCTCACTTGGGTACGATTCCTTGTGCACAGATCCTGCCTTTCCCAGATAAGCAGTGAATCTAGTCCTAATCACCCCGTTACACAGAGTGGGGAACAGAGGGGGTTTGCCCAGGTATTATGCTGCAAGTCAGAGCTGGGGCCAGAATCCAGATAGCCTGTCCTTAGTCCCATGCTCTTCTGTAATACTCCACTAGATTGTATTATTGCAGAAAGCATCTGTTAAACGCAGTTTTGTTTTCCCCAGAGAAAAAAATAAAAGATACTATTGGAAATTAAGTGTCAGGCATGGTGCTGTGTTTTTTTGTAGAGGTTAACTTCATTTACTTTGACACAGCAGTCTTGGGAGGTGGAAGTATTATATATTATACCTTATTTGACAGATAAGACGTTGAGGCTCTAAGGAGTGATGGGACTTACTAATAGCCACACATTTGTTGATGGTGGGACAGGGATCTTGGCCCAGGTGGTGTGAGCCCAAAGTCCACCTTCATTCCATCAGCCTGAATCTGTGAGCTTCTCAGTCCTGAGCTATGACCAGACATATTCAAGGAAGGGGTTGTATTTTAAGATTCGCATCACCCCTGCACCTTAGTGGTCAGACTAATGGCTCGAGATAGCAGGTGGGTAATCATAAGCAGGGCTGATAAGGCATTTTGCCAGTATCAAGTGTCTGGGAATATTTATTATTAATCACACTAATGGACCACCAAGAGAGGACAAAGTTTCTCTCTGGCTTTTCATCTGATTAGAGCTGGAAGCTGTTCAAGCACTTTCCCCAGCCAGCCAATATCAGTTTAATTTGAGCCACTATCCTCTTGGAATATGAAATTGGCTCCATAGACAGGATCTCCCAGTGAAGTCATCAGCCCCCCAGCCCTGCC
>NW_026655478.1:0-6995 GCF_009828535.3 Hylobates moloch
TTTTTTTCTTTTTTACTGGTTCGTTGCTAGCATATAGAAACAAAACTGGTATTTGTATGTTAATTGTATATTCTGCTTCTTTACTGAATGCACTTATTAGATGGACTATTTATATATAGATGCATTAAATGCACTCTTTAAATGTACTATTTATGTTTTTTATATATAACATTATGTCATCTACAAACAGTGAAGTTATTTCTTCTTTTCAATTTGGATCTTTTAGTTTTCTTGCTTAATTATTTGATATAGGACTTAATTATTCTATGTAGGACTTCCAGTTCTATGTTAAAATAGAACCGTTAGAATGAGCATAATATAGACTTGAATTGGTGTTTGTGCATTTGAAGGAGCAAACACCTCTTTTCATTTTGTTGTTATTGTTGTTGTTTTGTTTTTGAGATGGAGTCTCGCTCTGTCACCCAGGCTGGAATGCTATGGCATGATCTTGGCTCACTGCAACCTCCGCCTTCTGGGTTCAAACAATTCTCTGCCTCAGCATCCCGAGTAGCTGGGATTACAGGTGCCAACCACCATGCCCAGCTAATATTTGTATTTGTAGTAGAGACAGTGTTTCACCATCTTGACCAGGCTGGTCTTGAACTCCTGACCTCGTGATCCACTCACCTCGGCCTCCCAAAGTGCTGGGATTACAGGTGTGAGCCACTGTGCCCAGCCATCTCTTTTCATTTTTATAAACTGGTTTTTGTAGGTAAAGATCTTCAACTGTTGGGTCTCAAGGCTGATGAGATCTTTACTGGGTTTGCAGTAAAAAGGATTGTAGCTGCGTCACAAGGTGGCTGCCGAATCTGGAGTGGGTTTTACCTTTAGTGGGCTTGTTACCAGGAGCACGTGTGGTTGTGAGTTCTGTCATGTTTTTGGGCAGGCTGGATTGTCTTCAGGGCTTTGTTCTGTGGAGCAGGCACTAGGGCAGTTTCTGCTATATGTTGGGCCTAATAGCAGATGTGTGGGTGAGTGTGGCTCCCACTGAGTACCTAGCAGGGTTTCCCCAGGTTATCTACAAACAGTGACTTTTGAACTGTTGTGTGTGAGTCACGAGTATGATGTCCCCATCTTTTTCTTATTCCTCATGTTTGTCTTGGCCATTCAGCCTACATTGTAGGCTTGCATTTTCTATTACTATAAAAAGTGGGACAGGGATTTTGATAGGGATTTGAGTTAACTTACAGATTGCTTTAGATAATATGACACCTTATTAACCAAAGGGCCTGCCTTCTCAAAATGACTCTTCTCGATCTTGGGTTTTAGCAAGGTTTCATAATGCCCTGTATCCCGAAGCTCACTATATTGCCCAGGCTGTTTTTAACTCCTTGCCTGAAGCAGTCCTCCCGCCTCAGGCTCCTGAATGGAGGAGGTACTGTCATGAGCCACTGTGCCTGGCTCTCTCATAAAGTTACTTTGGTTGATGGATGGCTGACTAGTTTTTATTGCTGCAGGGGAATACAAAAATAGGGACCCCCTATTCCACCACCTTGATAATGTCACTGTCTCCATACATTTCTTCCTTATTTTGTTGTCTTTTATGCTTGTGTATTATTTTCGGTTCAAATATTAAGACCAATAGGCTAGGATTTATACATTGCGTAAAAAGTAAATTAGATAGCTAGTAGGTATCCTATATATATTACAATGTTCACCTATAGGATTAAGTTTAGTGCAGGCAAAAAGGGCTCATTAAAATTTTCATCCACCTTTTTCAACCTCTATCCAAACTATAATATAATTTATGCCCCAATTTTTATTTTATCAATTACTCTTAACTGTGCTTCATAAAATTTATATTTTTTCCTTATTTAGAAATGTAAGGCTATTATTTGCTTTTACAGGCTATAATACAGCTTTTTTTATTTTGTGAAATAATAGCAGCAATATTATAAATATTTATAGTGTAAATACTTATTCATTAAAATCTTCCCATTAGAGAATTTTATTAATTATTGTAGTCCATTTCTGTAAAATTGTACTGCCACACACCACAGGGCAATGATTCAAAATGCCTGTTCTTCACAGATGCATAGTCACTGTTGAACATTGTAGTTATTTAGAAAAATTCTTTTCTAGTGTTATATCAATGTTCCAAACAATATTTTATGGGTAAATATTTCTCCCATTCTAGTTTTGCAATTCCATGTTAACTGTATTTTTATTTTAGGGTAGGTTCCTTGACATTGGCTTATAGTATTTTTGGTTCTACCTAAGTATTATTTTGGATGACAATGTGCAGCAACTTTTAATGTACAGTTTATGTCAATGTGAAGTTTAATCACAGTATGAATCAGCCATATATTTATTCACAATTCAAGTTTAACAAACTTAATGAAAACTAAGCAAACTAAAGTTACATGATAAAGCCCCAATCAGCTATCTTATACTTAAGCAAATACACCAAAAAATAGTTTGTAGCTTTATTGCTGCTTTTGTTCAAACTATGTTTTATATTCCCTATGACCAAGGAAATTTCTGACATTGTCCTACCAGGCTAAAGAAACAAACAAAAAGACAGTGATTATACTTTCAAGTAGCAGTTTGTTTAGAGCACCAGATATTCCATCTGTAGACCACTATGCTCATATTTGTTTGTTTTAATAAGGCTGTAGCCCAAAACCCTACATTTTTGTGGAAATTAAAGATTTTCTGTTCCATACTAAAGACAGGATAGCCCCATTACCTAAATCCAAGGGTGATGGCTTACAGTGAGGACCATTCCTTGCTGAAACGGAGATGGTTGAGTTGGTCTGCAATAAATCTATAGGAGAGGCAGGTTGTGATTAGTTGGAAGTGTTGACTGCCTTCATGGTCTCAAAGTCCTCTGTCAAGTTCACCTCAGCACGGCTGTACTCCTGTTCTGCTGTCAGGTTGGGAATGCTTGGCCAGTAGTGGTTCTCCACATGGTCCTCAACTGCCAGTGCTTCCCTGATCCACTGCTTGCCAGAAGTGCAATAGTAGCAGAGGAGGCTGGTAAGGGGACAGAAGCCAGAGATGGTAACTGGCCACCGCCTGGCTGGGGAAGAGAGTGGTAGGCTCTCAATCCTAGCTCACATGCCAAGTACCATTCTCATCCCAGCACCCAGTGGTGTCCCCCATAATGTGCACTGCATGGCCTGAGGTAAATGGAGAGCTCAGCTAAGGCCTAAAGTTGAAAAGGGGCTTTCCAGAGCCCCAAGTGTGCTGGACACCTCACCAGCCATGGAAAGAGTCTGTGTCCTTGTGGCCACAGACAGGCAATGATGGGAGCCTGCCCACATTTCAGGGCCTTCTGGAGTCTTTACTTGAGAGTTCAGCTCTGGCAACACAGAACACTTCTGGAGTTCAGAGATTCTCAGTGCCTGGAGGATGTAAAACTGATTGATGGCATCTGCTGGCTTCTGGGAGCACTGCTTGGCCATCCTTATCTGTGGGTCCCAGCCAAGGCGCTGCATAAAGCTTTGTCTCTGGCTAGCATTCTGGACTGTGAGACAGCGTGGCTGCAGCTTGCACTGGATGGAGAGAGTACAGTGTGGTGAAGTGGGGACAGTGGACATTCTGCCACATGGCCTAGGGTTTCTCTAGACTCTGGACTGCCCACATGCAGTGACCAAAAGGTAAACACTTTCTAGGCCACAGCTCAGGGAGGGTGAACCCAGGCTGAGCCTGGTGATGGTCCTGAGTTGAGGAGATGAAGCTGGGAGTCCAGGGAGACTAAGGAAGCTCAGATAAACTCTGCAGGGCAGAGTATTCAGGCCATGAAAAGGACAAAGTCACAAAACAAAAAAGCTCCAGAGTCTTCAGCTAAATACTGATCAGCACATGTATGTGTGTAAACTACAAGTCTGGGGGAAAAAATACCTGAAGGAAACAGAAAGAACAATGCTTGAACTTCCCACAGAACCAGGCATATTTGGTGTTCCCACCAGCAAGAGTGGACAAATCTTATATTTCTCAGACAATTGGATGAAACACTCAGAAACGAATTGCCTCAGTAGTGTGGAAGATTAGATCTAAGCCAAGGCTGCTAAGGTCCTACTTAACAAGACCTCAAAGAAAACCCTCAAAGAACCAAAATCTTTCCAGATAATTTAACTGAATCCTAGAACATAGCTCAATAATATTTATAGGCACCCAAAAATATCCAACACACAATAAGATAAATTTCACGTTGTCTACCATCCAGCTGAAAATTATCAGGCATGTGAAGAAAAAGGAAATGTCTCAATAATGAGAAGAAAACTTGATCAATAGATACAGAAATGGCAAATAAGATGGAATTAGTAGGCAACAATATTAAAACAGTTATTGTAGTGATAACATTTAACAAGAAGAAGGTAAAGGGAAGCTAGAACATGGAAGTAGAGACATCGAAGACCCAGCTTGAACTTCTAGAGATGAAAAATACAATGTCTGAGATGAAAAATATACTAAATGGCATTTAAAATAGAATAGATATTATACAAAAAAGGATTAGTCAACTGGAAGATGTAGCAGTAGAAACTATCAAAAATGGAACATGGAGAAAATAATGGAAAAAATTGAACAGAAAATCAGCACAAACAGGACTAATATATGTGCAATTGGAGTTCCTGAAGAAGATGGGGAGGAGTAGAAGAAAAAATATTTGAAAAAACTGTGTCTGAAAAATTTTAAATTTGAGAAAAACTGTAAACCCAGAGATCTAAGAACCAATGAACCCCTAGCACAACAGACATGAGGATGACACACTGAAGCACATCATAATCAAATTGCCCCAAACCAGTGACAAAGAGAAAATCTGAAAAGTTACCAAAGGGAAAAGGACATTATACAGAGAGGAACAAAGATGAAAATGGGCTGAGTGTGGTGGCTCACACCTGTAATTCCAGCACTTTGGGAGGTTGAGGCAGGATGATCACTTGAGACCAGGAGTTCAAGACCAGCCTGGGCAACATGGCAAAACCCCATCTCTAATAAAAATACAAAAATTAGCAGGGCATGGTGGCACGCATCTGTAACCCCAGCTACTCAGGAGGCTGAGGCAGGGAGAATCATTTGAACCTGGGAGGCGGAGGTTGCAGTGAGCTGAGATGGCGCCATTGCACTCCAGCCTGGGTGACAGAACAAGACTCTGTCTCAAAAAAAAAATATGGCAGACATCTGGTTAGAAACAACACAAGGCCAGGCGTGGTGGCAAATGCCTGTTATCCCAGCAGTTTGGGAGGCCAAGGCAGGATTTGAGCCCAGGAGTTCTAGACCAGCCTGGGCAACATGGCAAAACCTGGCCTCTACATAAAATGCAAAAATTAGCTGGGTGTGGTGGCACATACCTGTAGTCCCAGCTACTTGGGAGGCTGGGGCGGGAGGATTGCTTGAACCCAGGAGGTAAAAGTTTCAGTGAGCTGAAATCCTGCCACAGCACTCCAGCCTGGGTGACAGAATGAAACCCTGTCTCAAAAAAAAAAGAAAGAAAGAAAGAAAGAAAGAAACAATGCAAACCAGAGGATAGTGGAGTAACTTCTATAAAATACTTAAGGATAAAACGATTGTCAGTCTAGAATTCTACACCCAGCAAAAATATCTTTCAAACATGATAGTGAAATAAAGACATTCAGACATTGAAAAGCTTGAAGAATGCATTACCAGCAAGTCCTCACTACAAAGAATATTAAAGGAAATCCTTCAGGCAGAGGGAAAGTGAAACCAGATGGAAGACTAGATCTACACAAAAGAACGTAGAGTACCAGAGATGGCAAATGTGTGAGCAAAAATACAACATTAAAAAGCATTTTTAAAAGATAATCGACTGTTTAAGGCAAAAATGATAACAAATTAACGTGAGTTTACAGCACATATAGAAGTAAAATTCATGAAAACAATAACACAAAACCAAAAAGGAGGGAAATGAACGGGCACTGTTTTAAGGTTCTTATCCTCTATGTGAAGTGGTATAATGTTGATGGCAGCCAATGCTAAGTTAAATACATATACTTTATTAGTCTGTTCTTGCACTGCTATAAAGAAATGTCTGATACTTCTTAGAAGAAGACACTTATGCAGCCAAAAACACATGAAAAAATGCTCATCATCACTGGCCATCAGAGAAATGCAAATCAAAACCACAATATCATCACTGGCCATCAAAGAAATGCAAATCAAAACTACAATGAGGTACCATCTCACACCAGTTAGAATGGCCATCATTAAAAAGTCAGGAAACAACAGGTGCTGGAGAGGATGTGGAGAAATAGGAACACTTTTACACTGTTGGTGGGACTGTAAACTAGTGCAACCATTGTGGAAGTCAATGTGGCGATTCTTCAGGGATCTAGAACTAGAAATACCATTTGACCCCACCATCCTATTGCTGGGTATATACCCAAAGGATTATAAATCATGCTGCTATAAAGACACATGCACAAACATGTTTATTGTGGCACTATTCACAATAGCAAAGACTTGGAATCAACACAAATGTCCAACAATGATTGACTGGATTAAGAAAATGTGGCACATATACACCATGGAATAGTATGCAGCCATAAAAAATGATGAGTTCATGTCGTTTGTAGGGACATGGATGAAGCTGGAAGCCATCATTCTCAGCAAACTATCGCAAGGACAAAAAACAAAACACCACATGTTCGCACTCATAGATGGGAATTGAACAATGAGAACACATGGACACAGGAAGGGGAACATCACACACTGGGGACTGTTGTGGGGTGGGGGGAGGGAGTAGGGATAGCATTATGAGATATACCTATTGCTAACTGATGAGTTAATGGGTGCAGCACAGCAACATGATACATATTTACATATGTAACAAACCTGCACGTTGTGCACATGTAACCTAAAACTTAAAGTATAATAATAATTTAAAAAATAATAATAAATAAATTTTAAAAAAAGAAACGTCTGAGACTGGGGCGGGGCATGGTGGCTCACACCTGTAATCCCAGCACTTTGAGAGGCTGAGGTGGGTGGATTATGAGTTCAAGAGATTGAGACCATCCTGGCCAACATGG
>NW_026655479.1:0-6994 GCF_009828535.3 Hylobates moloch
TCGCTGTTCTGAAGCCACTGCTGCTGATACCCAGGAAAACAGGGTCTGGAGTAGACCTCTAACAAACTCCAACAGACCTGCAGCTGAGGGTCTTGTCTGTTAGAAGGAAAACTAACAAACGGAAATGACACTCACACCAAAAACCCATCTGTACATCACCATCACCAAAGACCAAAAGTTGATAAAACCACAAAGATGGGGACAAAAAAGAGCAGGAAAACTGGAAATTCTAAAAAGCAGAGCACCTCTTCTCCCCCAAAGGAACACAGCTCCTCACCAGCAATCAAACAGAGCTGGACGGAGAATGACTTTGATGAGTTGGGAGAAGAAGGCCTCAGATGATGAAACTACTCTGAGCTACAGGAGGAAATTCAAACCAATAGCAAAGAAGTTAAAAACTTTGAAAAAAATTAGATGAATGTATAACTGGAAAACATTAGATGAATGTATAACTGGAAGCAGAGAAGTTCTTAAAGGAGCTGATGGAGCTCAAAGCCAAGTTTCAAGAACTACATGAAAATGCAGAAGCCTCAAGAGCTGATGCAATCAACTGGAAGAAAGGGTATCAGTGATGGAAGATGAAATGAATGAAATGAAGTGAGAAGGGAAGTTCAGAGAAAAAAGAACAAAAAGAAATGAACAAAGACTCCAAGAAATATGGGACTATGTGAAAAGACCAAACCTACGTCTGATTGCTGTACCTGAAAGTGATGGGGAGAATAGAACCAAGTTGGAAAACACTCTGCAGGATATTATCCAGGAAAACTTCCCCAATGTAGAAAGGCAGGCCAACATTCAGATTCAGGAAATACAGAGAACACCACAAAGATACTCCTTGAGAATAGCAACTCCAAGACACATAATTGTCAGATTCACCAAAGTTGAAATGGAGGAAAAAATGTTAAGGGTAGGCAGAGAGAAAGTTCGGGTTACCCACAAAGGGAAGCCCATCAGACTAACAGCTGATCTCTCGGCAGAAACTCTACAAGCCAGAAGAGAGTGGCAGCCAATATTCAACACTCTTAAAGAAAAGAATTTTCAACCCAGAATTTCATATCCAGTCTAACTATGCTTCATAAGTGAAGGAGAAATAAAATCCTTTACTGGCAAGCAAATGTTGAGAGATTTTGTCACCACCAGGCCTGCCGTAAAAGAGCTCCTGAAGGAAGCACTAAACATTGAAAGGAACAACCGGTACAAGCCACTGCAAAAACATGCCAAATTGTAAAGGCCATCGAGACTAGGAAGAAACTGCATCAACTAACGAGCAAAAAAACCAGCTAATATCTTAATGACGGGATCAAATTCACACATAACAATATTAACTTTAAATGTAAATGGGCTAAATGCTCCAATTAAAAGACATAGACTGGCAAATTGGATAAGGAATCAAGACCCATCACTGTGCTGTACTCAGGAAACCCATCTCTCGTACAGAGACACACATAGACTCAAAATAAAGGGATAGAGGAAGATATACCAAGCAAATGGAAAACAAAAAAAGGCAGGGGTTGCAATCCTAGTCTCTGATAAAATAGACTTTGAACAAACAAAGATCAAAAGAGACAAAGAAGGCCATCACATAATGCTAAAGGGATCAATTCAACAAGAAGAGCTAACTATCCTAAATATATATGAAACCAATACAGGAGTACTCAGATTCATAAAGCAAGTCCTGAGTGACATACAAAGAGACTTAGACTCCCACACAAGGATAATGGGAGATTTTTACACCCCACTGTCAACATTAGACAAATCAACAAGACAGAAAGTTAACAAGGATACCCAGGAATTGAACTCAGCTCTGCACCAAGTGGACCTAACAGATATCTACAGAACTCTTCACTGCAAATCAACAGAATATACATTCTTTTCAGCACCACACCACACCTACTCCAAAATTGACCACATAGTTAGAAGTAAAGCTCTCCTCAGCAAATGTAAAAGAATAGAAATTATAACAAACTGTCTCTCAGACCACAGTGAAATCAAACTAGAACTCAGGATTAAGAAACTCACTCAAAACCGCTCAACTACATGGAAACTGAACGACCAGCTCCTGAATGACTACTGGGTACACAACGAAATGAAGGCAGAGATAAAGATGTTCTTTGAAACTAAGGAGAACAAAGACACAACATACCAGAATCTTTGGGACACATTCAAAGCAGTGTGTAGAGGGAAATTTATAGCACTAAATACCCACAAGAGAAAGCAGGAAAGATCCAAAATTGACCCCCTAACATCACAATTGAAAGAACTAGAAAAGCGAGAGCAAACACATTCAAAAGCTAGCAGAAGGCTAGAAATAACTAAAATCAGAGCAGAACTGAAGGAAATTGAGACACAAAAAACCCTTCAAAAAATTAATGAATCCAGGAGCTGGTTTTTTGAAAAGATCAACAAAATTGATAGAATGCTAGCAAGACTAATAAAGAAGAAAAGAGAGAAGAATCAAATAGATGCAATAAAAAATGATAAAGGGGATATCACCAAGGATCCCACAGAAATAAAATCTACCATCACCTCTACACAAATAAACTAGAAAATCTAGAGGAAATGGATAAATTCCTGGACACATACACCCTCCCAAGACTAAACCAGGAAGAAGTTGAATCTCTGAATAGATCCATAACAAGCTCTGAAATTGTGGCAAAAATCAATAGCTTACCCACCAAAAAGAGTCCAGGACCAGATGGATTCACATCTGAATTCTACCAGAGGTACAAGGAGGAACTGGTACCATTCTTTCTGAAACTATTCCAATCGATAGAAAAAGAAGGAATCCTCCCTAACTCATTTAATGAGGCCAGCATCATCCTGATACCAAAGCCTAGCAGAGACACAACGAAAAAAAAGTATTTTAGACCAAAATCCTTGATGAACATTGATGAAAAAAACCCTCAGTAAAACACTGGCAAACTGAATCCAGCAGCACATCAAAAAGCTTATCCATCATGATCAAGTGGGCTTCATCCCTGGGATGCAAGGCTGGTCCAACATATGCAAATCAATACATGTAATCCAGCATACAAACAGAATCAAAGACAAAAACCACATGATAATCTCAACAGATGCAGAAAAGGCCTTTGTCAAAATTCAGCAACTCTTCCTGCTAAAAACACTCAATAAATTAGGAATTGATGGGACGTATCTCAAAATAATAAGAGCTATCTATGACAAACCCACAGCCAATATCATACTGAATGGGCAAAAATTGGAAGCATTCCCTTTGAAAACTGGCACAAGACAGGGATGCCCTCACTCACCACTCCTATTCAACATAGTGCTGGAACTTCTGGCCAGGGCAATCAGGCAGGAGAAGGAAATAAAGGGTACTGAATTAGGAAAAGACAAAGTTAAATTGTCCCTGTTTGCAGACGACATGATTGTATATCTAGAAAGCCCCATTGTCTCAGCCCAAAATTTCCTTAAGCTGATTAGCAACTTCAGCAAAGTCTCAGGATACAAAATCAATGTACAAAAATCACAAGCATACCTGTACACCAGTAACAGACAAACGGAGAGCCAAATCATGAGTGAACTCACATTTACAATTGCTTCAAAGAGAATAAAATACCTAGGAATTCAACTTACAAGGGACATGAAGGACCTCTTCATGGAGAACTACAAACCACTGTTCAATGAAATAAAAGAGGATACAAACAAACGGAAGAACTTTCCATGCTCATGGGTTGGAAGAATCAATATCGTGAAAATGGCCATACTGCCCAAGGTAATATATAGATTCAATGCCATCCCCATCAAGCTACCAATGACTTTCTTCACAGAATTTGAAAAAGCTACTTTAAAGTTCATATGGAACCAAAAAAGAGCCCACATCACCAAGTCAATCCTAAGCAAAAAGAACAAAGCTGGAGGCATCATGCTACCTGACTTCAAACTATACTTAAGGCTACAGTAACCAAAACAGCATGGTACTGGTACCAAAACAAAGACATAGGTCAATGGAACAGAACAGAACCCTCAGAAATAATGCCACATATCTACAATTATCTGATCTTTGACAAACCTGACAAAAACAAGCAATTGGAAAATGATTCCCCATTTAATAAATGGTGCTGGGAAAACTGGCTAACCATATGTAGAAAGCTGAAACTGGATCCTTTCCTTACACCTTAAAAAAAAATTAATTCAAGATGGATTAAAGACTTACATATTAGACCTAAAACCATAAAAACCCTATAAGAAAACCTAGACAATACTATTCAGGACATAGGCATGGGAAGAGACTTCATGTCTAAAACACCAAAAGCAATGATAACAAAAGCCAAAATTGACAAATTGGATCTAATTAAACTAAAGAGCTTCTGCACAGCAAAAGAAGCTACCAACAGAGTGAACAGGCAACCTACAAAATGGGAGAAAATTTTTGCAACCTACTCATCTGAAAAAGGGCTAATATCCAGAATCTACAATGAACTCAAACTAATTTGCAAGAAAAAAACAAATAACCCCATCAAAAAGTGAATGAAGGACATGAACAGACATTTCTCAAAAGAAGACGTTTATACAGCCAAAAACACATGCAAAAATGCTCATCATCACTGGCCATCAGAGAAATGCAAATCAAAACCACAATGAGATACCATCTCACACCAGATAGAACGGTGATCATTAAAAAGTCAGGAAACAACAGGTGCTGGAGTGGATGTGGAGAAATGGGAACACTTTTGCACTGTTGGTGGGACTGTAAACTAGTTCAACCATTGTGGAAGTCAGTGTGGCGATTCCTCAGGGATCTAGAACTAGAAATACCATTTGACCCAGCCATCCCATTACTGGGTGTATACACAAAGGACTATAAATCATGCTGCTATAAAGACACATGCACACGTATGTTTATTGCGGAACTATTCACAATAGCAAAGACTTGGAACAAACCCAAATGTCCAACAATGATAGACTCGATATAGAAAATGTGGCACATATACACCATGGAATACTATGCAGCCATAAAATATGTTGAGTTCATGTCCTTTGTAGGGACATGGATGAAACTGGAAACATTAATTCTCAGCAAGCTATCGCAAGGACAAAAAACCAAACACTGCATGTTCTCACTCATAGGTGGGAATTGAACAATGAGAACACATGGACACAGGAAGGGGAACATCACACTCTGGGGACTGTTCTGGGGTGGGAGGAGGGGGGGATAGCATTAGGAGATATACCTAATGCTAAATGACGAGTTAAGGGGTGCAGCCTACCAACATGGTAGAAGGATACATATTTAACAAACCTGCACTTTGTGCATATGTACACTAAAACTTAAAGTATAAAAATATTTAAAAAATGAAATAATAAATAAAAATGTTGTTAAAAAAAGAAATAAAACCACTCATTGATCATGGCTCCTCTGTCAGAATTGTCTGTACTCTGTAACTTCTTTGGTAGTGGTAGTCCTGTTTTCCTAATCGCTTGGTTACTGTGCTGTGAAAGACTAAGAATTTGAATATGAAGTATACATGCTATTCAGTTGTGAATTTTTGGGACATATGTAACAGCTTATCAACATGTGAAGACACTGGTAATTGATAGCTTGTTAAGGACAATTTGCTTCCAAATTTTAAGCTGGAAAGTCACTGGCATAACTTTAAAAAAAGAATTACAATACATTACTTTTTAGATTTTCAGTGAGTATGTTAAGAATTGTGTCCAAATTGAAATGTCTGTACCGATCCTCAACCAATAAAATCTCAATTATGAAAGAAAAAACCTTTCTTTTGATTGAGCAGTTTTGAAACTCTCTATTGTAGAATATACAAGTGGACATTTGGAGCACTTTTAGGCCTACAGTGGAAAAGGAAATATCTTCATATAAAAACTAGATGGAAGCATTCTGAGAAACTTCTCTGTGATGTGTGAGTTCATCTCCCACAGTTGAACCTTTGGTTTGATTGAGCAGTTTTGAAACATTCTTTTTGTAGAATCTGCAAGTGCAAATTTGCAGAACTTTGAGGCCTATGGTGGAAAAGGAAAAATCCTCACATAAAAATTAGACAGAAGAATTATGAGAAACTACTTTGTGATGTGTGCATTCATCTGCCAGAGTTGAACTGTTCTTTTAATGGAGCAGTTTTGAAATACTCTTTTTGTACAATCTGCAAGTGGACATTTGGAACGTTTTGAGGCCTATGGTGGAAAAGGAAATATCTTCATATAAAAACTAGACAGAAGCTTGCGCCACTGCACTCCAGCCTGGGCAACAGAGCAAGACTCCGTCTCAAAAAAAAAAAAAAAAAAAAAAAACTAGACAGAAGAATTATCAGAAACTTCTTTGTGATGAGTGCATTCACCTCACAGAGTTGAACGCTTCTTTTGATTGAGCAGTTTGGAAACACTCTTTTTGTAGAATCTGCAAGTGTACATTTGCAGAGCTTTGAGACCTAAGGTGGAAAAGGAAATATCTTCACATAAAAACTAGACAGAAGCATTTTGACAAACTTCTTTGTGATGTGTGCATTCATTTCCCAGAGTTGAACATTTCTTTTGATTGAGAAGATTTGAAATTCTCTTTTTGTAGAATCTGCAAGTGGCATTTGGAGCTCATTCAGGCCTATGGTGGAAAATGAAATATGTTCACATAAAAACTAGACAGAGGAATTCTGAGAAACTTCTCTGTGATGTGTACACTTATGTCACAGAGTTGAACCTTTCTTTTGATTGAGGAGTTTTGAAATACTCTTTTTTTAGGATCTGCAAGTGGACATTTGGAGCGCTTTGCGGCATATGGTAGAAAAAGAAATATACTCACACAAAATCTAGACAGAAGCAATCTGACATACTTCTTTTTGATGTATGCATTCATTTCACAGAGTTAAACGTTTCTTTTGATTGAGCAGATTTCAAAATCTCTATTGTAGACTCGGCAAGTGGACATTTGGACTGCTTTGAGGCCTATGGTGGAAAAGGAAGTATCCTCACATAAAAACTGGACAGAAGAATTCTCAGAAACTTCTTTGTGATGTGT
>NW_026655480.1:0-404 GCF_009828535.3 Hylobates moloch
ACACCAGTTAGAATGGCCATCATTAAAAAATCAGGAAACAACAGGTGCTGGAGAGGATGTGGAGAAATAGGAACACTTTTACACTGTTGGTGGGACTGTAAACTAGTTCAACCATTGTGGAAGTCAGTGTGGCGATTCCTCAGGGATCTAGAACTAGAAATACCATTTGACCCAGCCATCCCATTACTGGGTATATACCCAAAGGACTATAAATCATGCTGCTATAAAGACACATGCACACGTATGTTTATTGCGGCACTATTCACAATAGCAAAGAGTTGGAACCAACCCAAATGTCCAACAACAATAGACTGGATTAAGAAAATGTGGCACATATACACCATGGAATACTATGCAGCCATAAAAAATGATGAGTTCATGTCCTTTGTAGGGACATGGATGAA
>NW_026655480.1:504-6991 GCF_009828535.3 Hylobates moloch
CACTCTGGGGACAGTTGTGGGGTGGGGGAAGGGGAGAGGGATAGCATTAGGCGATATACCTTATGTTAAATGATGAGCTAATGGGTGCAGCACACCAACATGGCACATGTATACATACGTATCTAACCTGCACATTGTGCACATGTACCCTAAAACTTAAAGTATAATAAAAAAATAAAATAATAAAATAAAATAAAATAAAAATTAAAAAAAGAAGAGCATTCCATAATGGCAAAGGGATCAGTTCAACAAGAAGAGCTAACTATCCTAAATATATATGTACCCAATAAAGGAGCACCCAGATTCATAAAGCAAGTTCTTAGAGACCTACAAAGAGACTTAGACTCCCAGACAATAATAGTGGGAGACTTTAACACCCCAATATCAATATTGGAGAGATCAACAAGACAGAAAATTAACAGGGATATTCAGTACTTGAACTCATCTCTGGACTAAGCAGAACTAATAGACATCTACAGAACTCTCCATCCCAAATCAACAGAATATACATTGTTTTCAGCACCACATTGCACTTATTCTATAATTGACCATATAATTGGAAATAAAACACTCCTCAGCAAATGCAAAAGAATAGAAATCATAATAAGCAGTCTCTCCGACCACAGTGCAATCAAATTAGAATTCAGGATTAAGAAACTCACTCAAAACCACACAACTACATGGAAACTGAACAACCTGCTCCTGAATGACTACTGGGTAAATAACGAAATTAATGCAGAAATAAATAAGTTCTTTGAAACCAATGAGAACAAAGACACAACGTACTAGAATCTCTGGGACACAGCTAAAGCAGTGTTTATAGGGAAATTTATAGCACTAAATGCCCACAGGAGAAAGTAGGAAAGATCTAACATTGACACCCTAACATCACAATTAAAAGAACTAGAGAAGCAAGAGCAAACAAATTCAAAAGCTAGCAGAAGACAAGAATAACTAAGATCAGAGCAGAACTGAAGGAGATAGAGGCTAAAAAAATGCTTCAAAACATCAATGAATCCAGGAGCTGGTTTTTTGAAAAGATTAACAAAATAGATAGACTGCTAGCCAGACTAATAAAGAAGAAAAGAGAGAAGAATCAAGTAGACACAATAAAAAATGTTAAAGGGGATATCACCACTGATTCCACAGAAATACAAACTACCATCAGAAAATAGTATAAATACTTCTATGCTAATAAACTAGAAAATCTAGAAGAAATGAGTAAATTCCTGGACACATACACCTCCCAAGACTAAACCAAGAAAAAGTAAAATCCCTGAATAGACCAATAACAAGCTCTGAAATTGAGGCAGTAATTAATAGCCTACCAACCAAAAAAAGCCCAGGACCAGATGATTCATAGCCAAATTCTAGCAGAGTTACAAAGAGGAGCTGGTACTATTCCTTCTGAAAATATTCCAAACAATAGAAAAAGAGGGAGTCCTCCCTAACTCATTTTATGAGGCCAGCATCATCCTGATAACAAAACCTGGCAGAGACACAACAAAAAAGGAAAATTTCAGGTCAATATTTCTGATGAACATCGATGCAAAAATTCTCAATAAAATACTGGCAAACCGAATCCAGCAGCACATCAAAAAGCTTATCCACCATGATCAAGTGGGCTTGATCCCTGGGAAGCAAGGCTGGTTCAACATATGCAAATCAGTAAACGTAATCCATCACATAAACAGAACCAAAGGCAAAAACCACATGATTATCTCAATAGATGCAGAAAAGGCCTTTGACAAAATTCAACCCCCCTTCATGCTAAAAACAATAAACTAGGTATTGGTGGAACATATCTCAAAATAATAAGAGCTATTTATGACAAACCCACAGCCAGTATCATATTGAATGGGCAAAATCTAGAAGCATTCCTTTTGAAAACCAGCACAAGACAAGGATGCCCTCTCTCGCCACCCCTATTCAACATAGTTTTGGAAGTTCTGGCCAGGGCAATCGGGCAAGAGAAAGAAACAAAGTGTATTCAAATAGGAGGAGAGGAAGTCAAATTATCTCTGTTTGCAGATGACATGATTGTATATTTAGAAAACCCCATTGTCTCAGCCCAAAAACTCCTTAAGCTGATAAACAACTTCAGCAACGTCTCAAGATACAAAATCCATGTGCAAAAATCACAAGCATTCCTATATACCAATAATAGACAAAGAGAGAGCCAAATCATGAGCAAATGCCCATTCACAATTGCTACAAATAGAATAAAATACCTAGGAATACAACTTACAAGGGATGTGAAGGACCTCTTCAAGGAGAACTATGAACCACTGCTCAGGGATATAAGAGAGGACACAAATAAATGGAAAAACAGTCCATGCTCATGGACAGGAAGAATCAATATCATGAAAATGGCCATATTGCCCAAAGTAATTTATAGATTCAGTGCTATTCCCATCAAGCTACCACTGACTTTCTTCACAGAATTATAAAAAACTACTTTAAATTTCATATGGAACCAAAAAAGAGTCCATATAGCCAAGACAATCCTAAGCCAAAAGAACAAAGCTGGAGGCATCACACCACCTGACTTCAAACTATACTGCACTACTTGTATACTATACTACAACTATACTACAGTAACCAAAACAGTATGGTACTGGTACCAAAACAGAGATATAGACCAATGGAACAGAAGAGAGGCCTCAGAAATAATACCACACATCTACAACCATCTGATCTTAGACAAACCTGACACAAGCAAGCAATGGGGAAAGGATTCCCTTTTTAATAAATGTTGTTGGGAAAACTGGCTAGCCATATATGCAGAAAACTGAAACTGGACCCCTTCCTTACACCTTATACAAAAATTAACTCAAGATGGACTAAGGATTTAAATGTAAGACCTAAGCAATTGCAAGAAAAGCCAAAATTGACAAACGGGATCTAATTAAACTGAAGAGCTTCTGCACAGCAAAAGAAACTATCATCAGAGTGAACAGACAACCTACAGAATGGGAGAAAATTTTTGCAATCTATCCATCTGACAAGGGGCTAATATACAGAATCTACAGGGAACTTAAACAAAGTTACAAGAAAAAAGCAACCCCATCAAAAAGTGGGCAAAGGATATGAACAGACACTTCTCAAAAGAAGACATTTATGCAGCCAACAAACATATGAAAAAAGCTCATCCCTCATCATTAGAGAAATGCAAATCAAAACTGCAATGAGATACCATCTCACGCCAGTTAGAATTGCGATCATTAAAAAGCCAGGAAACAACAGATGCTGGAGAGCATGTGGAGAAATAGGAATGCTTTTACACTGCTGGTGTGAGTGTAAATTAGTTCAACCATTATGGAAGACAGCGTGGCGATTCCTCATAGATCTAGAACTAGAAATACCATTTGACCCAGCAATCCCATTACTGGGTATATACCCAGGGGATTATAAATCATTCTACTATAAAGACACATGCACATGTATGTTTACTGCAGCACTATTCACAATAGCAAAGACTTGGAACCAACCCAAATGCCCACTAATGTTAGACTGGATAAAGAAAATGTGGCACATATACACCATGGAATACTATGCAGCCATAAAAAAAGAATGAGTTCATGTCCTTTGCAGGGACATGGATGAAGCTGGAAGCCATCATTCTCAGCAAACTAACACAGGAACAGAAAACCAAACACCGCATGTTGTCATTCATAAGTGGGAGTTGAACAATGAGAACATATGGGCACAGGAAGGGGAACATCACACACCAGGGCCTGTCGAGGGGTGGGGAGCAAAGGGAGGGATAGCCTTAGGAGAAACATGTAATGTATATGATGGGTTGATGGGTGCAGCAAACCACCATGGCACACGTATATCTATGTCACAAACCTGCAAGTTCTGCACTTGCATCCCAGAACTTATAGTATATATAGAAAAAAAAGAAAATAAAAAAACCTACTCCAAAGTAGCATTGTTAACCTAGCTGTTCCTCAGGTAGGAGTGGAACTACAAAAAGACAGGAACATCTGTACAACATGAAACGTTGTGAATATCATAAAAGATAAAATATGGAACACTTGGTAGATAAAACCTTATGTATTAAATATGCTCATTCGTATGCAAATATATGTAAATGTTAATTGAAATGCTGGCCGCACAATGGAACCTTAAATCAAGAGAGACTAATAATACACCATGAAAACGATGAGAACTAATATGGTTTGGCTATTTGCCCCCACCAAATCTCATGTTGAAACGTGATCCCCAATGTTGGAGGTGGCCCCCTGGCAGGAGGGTTTGGGTCATGAGGGCGGATCCCTCCTGAATGGCTTGGTGCCCTCTGCATGGCAATGAGTTCACAAGAGATCTAGTTGTTAAAAAGAGTCTCAGATCTTCCCCCATTCCCTTGCTATCTCTCTCCTCATGAGACACGCTGGTTCCCCTTGCCTTCCACGATGAGTAAAAGCTTCCACAGGCCTCACCGGACAGAGATGCTGGCGTCATGCTTTTTGTATAATCTGCAAAACCATAAGCGAAATAAGGCTTTCTCCTTGATAAATTACCCACGTCAAGTATTCCTTTACAGCAACACAAAATGGACAAACACAACAGCTCAGCAATATTTCAGTTCAGATCCCAGCTAACCCCTGCTGTCACCCTGTGATCTCGGGTCATAGACTTGGGTCATAGACTTGGGTCATAGCATTACATTCTTTTTCTCTAACACAGGCATTTAGAGGAGAACTTTCCCAGGTGGTTCAGGATTCAGTGAGATGAATTATGCAAACCTGTCAGTTACATGGGCATATACTTCAAAGAACTAAATGCAGGGATGGGTATATATAGGTATAGACTCAAAAAGACTAAAAACACCCATATGTATAGCAGCAGTAATCACAATAGCCAAAAGTTGGAGGCAACAGAAGTGCCCAACAATGGATGAGTAGATAAACAAAATGTGGTATATAATATTATTCTGCCTTAAAAACAAAGGGAATTCTGACACATACTGCAGCATGGATGAAACATGAGTCATTATGCAAAGAGAAATAACCAAGGCACAGAAGGACAAATATTGTATTATTCCGCTTATCTGAGCTGCCTAGAGTAATCAATTCACTGGGATATAAAGTAGAGAGGTAGTTTCCAGTGGCTGAGGAGAGAGGAATAGGAAGTTAGTGTTTAATGAACACACAATTCCTGTTGGAGATGGTGAAAAAAGTTCTGGAGCTGGATGGGAGTGATGGTACATGACCACTGTAAATGTGGTTAATTCCATAGGACTGTATAATTAAGATGGTTTAAATGGTAAATGTTTAGTGTATTCAATCAGAAAGAACACAGGAATGAAGTACTGATGTATGTTATAACATGGATGAACCTTGAAAACACCTTAAGTGAAAGAAACCAGACCCAAAAGGCACATAGTGTATGAGCCAATTTATATGGAATGTCCAGAACGGCAAATCCATAGAGTCAGGAAGTAGATTAGTAGCTTCCAGGGACTGAAGGAGGGGGAAATGGGAAAGGACTTCATAATGGGTACTGAGTTCCCTTTGGAGGTGATAAAAATGCCCTGGAACTAGACAGGTGGCTGTACAACACTGTCAAGGTGTTAAATTTCACCAAATTGTGTACTTAAAAATAGAAGCTATCATTCTCAGCAAACCAACACAGGAACATAAAATCAAACAGCGCATGTTCTCACTCATAAGTGGAGGTTGAACAATGAGAACACATGGACACAGGGAGGGGAACAACACACACCAGGGCCTGTCGGGGGGTGAGGGGCAAGGGGAGGGAGAGCGTTAGCACAAATATCTAATGCATGCAGGGCTTAAAACCTAGATGACGGGTTGATAGGTGCAGCATATCACCATGATACATGTATACCTACGTTACAAACCTGCACATTCTGCACATATATCCCGGAACTTAAAGTGAAAAAAGAAAAGGTTAAAATGGTGAAATGGTGAAATTCATATCAAGTAAATTTACCTCAAAAATACTCATCTCTTGGCCTCCCAGTGTGCTGGAATTATAGGCATGAGCCATGGTGCTGGGCCTGTTCCTTATTTTAGGCTTTGACATTATTCTTCTCAATTTCTATTTACAATCATTTCTGATTAACAGTTTGTGTATACTGTATATATTATCTCATTTAATTCTCACAAAACCTGTGAGGTAGCCAACACAGAAACCACCCTAATTTTATAGATAAGAAAAACAGGCTGGGCGTGGTGGCTCAAGCCTGTATCCTCAGTATATTGGGAGGCTGAGGTGGGAGGAACACTTGAGGGGCCTGGGGAATATGGGGAGACCCTGTCTCTACAAAAAATGTAAAAATTTTTGCCAGGCATGGTGGCACATGCCTGTGGTCCTAGCTGCTCGGGACACTGAGGTGGGAGGATTGCCCTCTTAAGCCAGAGAGGTCAAGACTGCAGTGAGCCGAGATCTCACCACTGCACTCCAGTCTGGGTGGCAGAGAAAGACCCTGTCTCAAAAAAAAAAAAAAAAAAAAAAA
>NW_026655481.1:0-4783 GCF_009828535.3 Hylobates moloch
CCAGAAAGGGACGATGGAGATGCCGGCCAGGGTCTGAGGTTAAAGTATACTTTGAAAAACATGGCTAACGTTTGAAGGAAAACAGCAAAAGTAGAGTCTAGAAACCAGATCCCTGGCCAACAGGAGTCTATGTTCCAAACAATGTCCCTGAGGAGACAAAGAGCCAGGGCCCCTGGGTGGGCACTGCTGCCAGCCCTGGGGAAGGGACCAGGCTAAAAGGGCTCTCAGATCCTCAGGACAGGACAGGGTGGGCTCTGCAGGCCGGGCAGGGCTGGCCTGTGCCCACTGCCTGGGGGAACTCAGCCGGTGGGAGCCGTGCACAGGTGCACAGCTGGGCCCTGGTGAGGGGTGGGGATGAGGAGCGGCAGGTCCAGGAGTGGCCGCAGGAGCAGTGACCCAGGCGTGGGTGATCCAGAGGGGCTTGGCCCATTAAGGGGCCTTGGCAGCCCTGCCAGCCTGGAACAAGAGCCCGCACAGGACACCTGCCTGGACAGATGGCGTCCAAGGCGGGCACCCCAACAGGGATGCTGTGAATGTTAGGTGCCACCGGGCACTGAACTCAGTTTTCACACCTGAACAGGATCATACACGTTCAGCTGTGGACAACTGAATCCATTTCCCACATCTGAGGCTTCAGCATCTTTCCTCAAAGGATGAGGGAAGTGTCTGGTGACCCTGGCCTCGTGGGTTGGGGTCAGGGAGGGGTAGGGGGCACAGGGGGGTGGGGTGGGACTGTAGAGTCAGGCTCAGGGCTCAGCTCAGGGCAGGTGCCGTGGGGACCAGGGGACCATTACAGTTTCCCAGGTTTGACCTCTGCATCCCCCCAGTCCCTGCACCTGAGGTCTGGGGTCCAGATTCCCACAGGGCCAGTGGCTGAACTCTTTTTCTTTGGGGAGGAGTAGGCAACCAGGCCTGGAGTAACTTCCCTTGTAAACTAGGCCTTGGTTTTTCTCTCTTCCCCTCCCTCTGGGCGGAGAGGTGGCCGACATCTAGTCAGGGCAACTGTGGGTCAGTCACCCACAAGCTGGATAACCAGATGGTCCTGAGAGTCTGCAGGGGGATGGGCTGAGTTGGGTGGGTGGAAGGACAGGCAGGGTTCTGGCCAGGGTTGGGAGGCCCGTGCTGGGGGCAGGGTGGGTCTCCATGCCCAGCCTCTGCCCCCCAGGTTCCAGTGGTGGAAGGGGTGGGGCAAGTGGAGACAACAGAGGGAGGGGATTAGGGGGGCCCAGGCTTCCTCCAGCAGGCTCTGCCTGCCCCAGCAGCTGTTGCTTCTACTGCTGGCCTGGCAGACAATGCGCTGGCAGGGAACAGTGGCCCCGGGCCAGGGCTGTCCATCCCCCCCAGCTACACAGGAAGACAGAACTAAGAAGACCAGTATGCCCTGGAGTGAACTCGCTGCCCAGGCGCTGTGATTTAGGGCTGTAGATTCCCAGAGGAGGTGCCTCCAGTTTGAGTCAAACTGGTTTCTTTCAGCCTTAAAATGGCAGGTCCCTGGGACCCTGTGGGGGAGGGGGTCGAGTTGGGAGGGATGACCCTGGGAAAATCTCTGCCTCATCTCTCCCCTCTCCTGCAGCCCTTGCCCTCGGGCTGTGTGGGTGGCACCTCAGCCCTCCCACCGCAGGGCCTTTGCAGAGCTGGGTCCCCGCCTGCAGTGCCCTCTCTTGAGGTCCCTCAAGCCTGCTGCATCTGGGTCTCAGTCCAGAGGCCTCCTGTAGCCTGCCTGCCTCTCCATCCTTGCCTTAGAGCCCTTCCTGTCCCCTATCCCCAGACATGGGCCCCGACCTGTGCTGTGATCTCCTGTCTGTGTCCTGAGGTCCCCTCAGTCATTCTTGCTCCTCCTCTCCTGCCTACTCCCCCTCCTAGCACTGTCACCCGAACCCTCAGGGCTCAGCTCCTGTGGTCCCTGGGCACCCTTTCTCCCAGCCCCTGCCTACCCACGTGGCGTGGGCCCCTCCATCACCTGCACAACCCTCCATCACCTGCACACCCCTCCGTCACCCATCGCAATGTGCCTGTGTGCTTGCCAGTCTCCCTGGCCCTGGAAATGCCCTGGAGGGGCGGGGCCACTGCAGGAGCCCACCCCGATGCCAGACCTGGGCCAAGAGAAGAGGCAGGCTCTGCAGAGAGGTCCTGGGCAGGCAGCATGGACCTGGGCTTCCCCTTCCTCAGCATAGACCACAGCTGGCCACCAGGCCGTGGACCAGGAGGGCGGCCCCACTGAGCTCCACAAAGCGGAACCGGCCCTCTGAGTCAGCGCAGGGAGCAGAGACCAGAGTCAAGCAGCCCTCCCTGGACGGGGGCGGCCTGGAGCTCCTCTCCCTGGACTGGGATGGCCTGGAGGTCACCTCCCTGGACTGGGGCACCCTGGAGGTCCTGGTGCCTGCCCTGGCCCCACTGCCATAGGCCAGGACTCAGCTCTGTCCCAGGCCTCAGGCCCAGCCCTGCCTGCTGCTGACCTCCTTTTGGCCCAGGTGTCACCCCTGGGGCCTTACGTGGAACTTACACTGTGCCCGCAAATTGTTCCCAGGGCCCAGCTATCCTCTCCTCGCCTCTCAGGCACAGCCAAGTGGCACTGCCTCAGGGAAGCCCTCCCTGATCTGCCTTCAGCACTCCCTGTTGCATTGGGTGCCTTCCAGCTTGGAGGAGGGTGGTCTGTCTCTCTGTCTGGCCGACCGGTCTGTCTCTCCCACTAGACTCTGAGCTTGATTTAGCAATTCATGGACTGAGGGGGACTGCTACACTTTGGTGCTGATTTTGGTATCTTCAGAGCCTCTCAGCCCAGGCCTGGCACATAAGGCCCGCAGGGAGCTGCTTGTTGGTTGACACTTGCGGAATGAGTGAGCTCTGGAGCCTTCCTTGATGCATCGAGTTCGCCCGTGCCTGCTGGCCCACCGCTTCCTCACCCTGGCCACTCACAGTGCCTGACTGGCTTCCAGAGCCCTCTCCCTCCTGAGCGTGAGCTCCCGGGGAGAAGAGCGAAGGGTGGGAATCAGCCGTGAGAAGGAACGGAGCACAGTGCGTACCGATTCACTGTCACTGATGCTGTGACAGCAACCACAGTGAAGAATCATACAGCCGGAGAAAGCAGGGGAGGGCATGGAGAGATTGAAGCCTGTGCACACGCTTGCTGGTGGGAAGCTGAAATGGTGCAGCCACTGTGGACACGGAAGAGAGAGCCACAGCCACCATGGCATGAACAGGAACAGGTCCCCTCCTGCGTGTAAGTCAGGAGAAGTGGCCACAGGGACTCACCAGACACTTACACCCTGAGGTTCACAGCGGCATCGCTCACAGAAGCGGAGGAGAAACAGCCCCGGCGTGCACCCCAGGGAGATGGAGGAACAGAATGGGGCCTGTCCACACCTCCTCTCTTGCCACCTCGGGGCTGAGCCTGGCCCCTGCGGTGTGCTGTGTGTCCTGGGTGGTCAAGGGGGTGCTTCTGGGACCTGCAGACCCCTCAGCCCCCTGGGGACTGCAGATTCAAAAACTCACCCTACTTCTCATGGGGACAGCAAAGGCCCCAGACACCATGTCCCCACCTGGCCTCAGTCTCCCCACATGGGATGGGGTGCAGCCAAGTGTCCCCCGGTCCTACCAGGCCCTCCTTGAAGCCCCCCAGGCAGGCAGTACTACGGAGCGGCGAGGGACTTGCCAGAGTCATATGGCCTAGTGGCTTCGAAGCTTGGTCTTTGGGAATAGAGATCCCGCACTCTCCTGCCCTGTGTCTCCCACGGGCGGGACAGACTCCCCTTGTCCCAGGAGGCCCGGCTCCCATGCCAAGGCCTGTGGCAAACCAGGTCCTTTCCCTGCCCTTGAGCGCCCTCTGGTGGGCCTACTGGGCATTGTTAAGGATGAGGCAGAGGAACCAGGGCCAACCCCAAGGTTAAGGACAGGGTGAAGGGCCAGAGGCCAGGGACAGGCTGGGATGAAGAGCTACGTGAATCCTGGGGGCCTGGGGGAAAGACTTCCTGTTTCTCAGGAGGCGCTGGTGTCACTGCTCCATTGTGCAGTGGAGCCTGGGACTGGGAGGCCCTGCCTTCAGGCTCCATCTTTGGGGTCTGGTCAGGAGGTGGAATTGGGGTCGGCGGGGTCCCAGGAAGGAGCTTTCGTGCCCTGAGGCCCTGGATATCACCAGCCTCACCTAAGAGCTGCCCCTGCGTCTTCGTCTCACAGGGAGCCAGGCCACCCTTTGCAGGGGACGTGTGGACTCCAGTCCGGTACAGGCCACTTGTTGGCTTGCAGGCTCAGGCAGCCGTGAGAGCACGGGCTGGCCTCCCCCACCTTTACTGCCCAGCTGTTGATCTGCAACTCTGGTCCTGACTCTACCCACTAAGGAGAGAATGACCCCTCCCCTCTCCCAACAGAAAAGAGGTCCTGGGACCCCAGGACTGAGAAGAGTGCCCTGAGGTCACCTAGCACCCCACCCCATCACCCCATTACTTCCATGGAAAACGGATGGCCAAGAGGGCAGCTCATGTCCAGAGACTGTAACATGATGAGGGCACGTCCAGGTTCCAAACTGGACCCAGTGGGTGGAGAAGAGATCTTCCTCTTTTTAATTATCTAAAACAGCACTACTACCAACAAAAACACCACCATTACCATCACTTCCTCCACCATCAACCCCCCTACCTCCATCACCACCTCCATCGCAATCATAACCACTACCTCCACCACCACCACCACCACCATCACCATAACCTCCATCACCATCACCATCGTTATTATCACCTCCACCATCACCTCCACCACCACTGTCATCACCATCACCATCATTACTATC
>NW_026655481.1:4883-6990 GCF_009828535.3 Hylobates moloch
CACCTCCACCACCACCATCACCATCACTACCATCATTCCATCACCTCCACATCCACCACCATCATCACCATCACCACCATCATTCCATCACCTCCGCCACCACCACCATCATCACTATCACCACCATCATTACCATCACCTCCACCATCACCTTCACTGCCACTACCACCATCATCATTGCCAACAAGAACAACAACATTTGCCAAAGAAGCCCTCTCAATGGTCATCACTGGGTAGCCCATGGCAGCCACGGCCATGCTTGTGGGTCTCCCACACGTACCTCTGCACTCGAGGTGTTGGGGGAAGGTAGAGTGCAAAAGCACTGGCCCAAGACCTTCCCAGAAGCTGCGCCTGAAGAGACAGACATCGTGCAGTGGGTCCAGGTTGAGAGGGGAAGGCAGAAGGTGTGTGGAGGCAAGGGAAGGGAGCATCCAAGGTTAACTTGAATAACCAGGAGGGCTCCCTGGAGGAGGTGCCAGCCACCTCAGTAGGCTGAAGAGGAGTCTCCTGGTGAGAAGGTTGGAGGAGGGTGCTCTAGGCAATGTGTCCCAAAGAGAGCATGAGGGGTCACTAGGGACAAAGGGTGGTGGAAACCAGGGCTGGAGCTCAGTGCAGGTGGGTTTGATGAGGGTGGGTGCAGGGGCTGTGCTCCTGGGAGCCCCAGGAAAGTGCCTGCAGGGGCCCTATAGGGGCAGGGGGGGCCCTACCACCCCATTTTAGAGCAAAAGACTGAAACTTCTGGGAGAAGGCCACTCACCCAATGCTGGTTTGAAACCGATGCCTGTGTGGCCCCATGCATGGCTCAGCAGGCTTTGCTCCTGCTCATCTCCATGCTGTCCCTCATCCAGGAAGATGGTTTCTTGGACTGTCTGCCTGGCTCACCCTTCAGGGCTCAGCAATGGCTGTCCTCCTCCAGGAAGCCTTCCCCGAACACCCCTATCTGCTGCATGTTTCCCTGGGGCTCTCATGGCACTGGGCTCTTGTTAATTTCTGTGGCATCTTCCTTTGAAGGCAGAGCCACCTCTGATTTCTACCCAAGGCCCTGGGGCCCAGCCAGCATGGCGTGCCCATTGAACGTAGTTGATGCCACCCCTCCCTTTCCTTCTGCCACCAGTCCTGGTGAATGAGCCCCTGGCCCAAATGGGCGAAGATTCTGCCTCGACAGGCTAGAAGCTTGCCCATGCTCTCCCCCCCGGGATATAACTGCAGGCCCCTTTGCCTGTCCCTCATCTGGCCTTTTCCATGCCTGCCTGGTCTGTGCCGCAGGTCCCGGTGGGAGTGGAGGAAATCTTAGTGTCTCATAAAGTCTGCAGCTCTTTCTCTGGGCTTTTATTTTATCTTATTTTTTAGAGACAGTCTCACTCAGTCACCCAGGCTGGAGTGCAGTGGCATGATCTCGGCTCATGGCAACCTCTGCCTCCCAGATTCAAGCAATTCTCCTGCCTCAGCCTCCCGACTAGCTGGGATTACAGGTGCGAGCCACCATGCCCAGCTAATTTTTGTATTTTTAGTAGAGATGGGGTTTCACCATGTTGGCCAGACTGGTCTCAAACTCCTGACCTCAGGTGATCCACGTGCCTCAGCCTCCTAAATTACTGGGAGTACAGGTGTGAGCCACTGCTCCTGGCCCTGGTGGAACTTTTAAAAGCCCAGAGAAAGGCCAGGTGTGGTGGCTTACACCTGTAATCCCAGCACTTTGGGAGGCCAAGGCAGGTGGATCACCTGAGGTTAGGAGTTTGAGACCAGCCTGGCCAACATGGTGACACCCCGTCTCTACTAGAAATACAAAAATTAGCCAGGTGTGATGGCATGCACCTGTAATCCCAGCTAGTGGAGAGGCTGAGGCATGAGAATTGGTTGAACCTGGGAGGCAGAGGTTGCCGTGAGCTGAGATCACGCCACTGCACTCCAGCCTAGGCGACAGAGTAAGACTCAGTCTAAAAAAAAAAGTTTCCACAAGCAGAAACAGCCCTGCTGGATGGATCCTGTGCAGTAATATATGTTTTAATAACTCAGTGGTCCGCAGTGCCCTACGACTACAGTACCAGCTGTAGGCAACGTAATTCAATTCAGGGCCCAGCCAGCGCTCTCTGAGCTTTCCGTCTGA